>NC_069125.1:68898045-69209295 GCF_026914265.1 Mya arenaria | reverse complement strand
ATATACTGACAGTCACTTTGAAGTATATCGAAGTAGCTAAACATTGTCTAACCATGTGCGTTTTCATTCAGCTATAACTTCCTCGCTCGTTTTGAACTGTATGCATAACATAAAGTCGGAGTATTATTGCTAATGCTAAAACAACAAGAGTGAAACATATATGTTGAACCAAAAGTTAGTAATAGGTGCCGATATTTTCATAAATGTGTCTAGGTTGTCATAAAAACATTTAACTTTTAATTTTGCAGACACTATAATACCTTATATATATATATATATATTAAGTTTATACTAAGCTATTCTTGATTGCTGTTGTACACGATTTCTCCCTAGTGGCAATAATTGTAATAGCTCGGTAATAACTCTGATAATTACCGCAATGTAAAACCAGTGCTTACATTGTACGGCTCATGCCTGGTTGACACTTGAGTTTTACGAGTGTTCCCCGGCACCATCATATGTTCGAGTGTGGCATCGTGGGAAGAAATAAATGTTGTAGGCGGAAACACAACAATAGCTATATGTCAGATGGATGTCATTGGCAGCATTAACTGAAAGTGTCTTTATAAACAAGCATGTAACATAACATACACTTAAAGCTTTGTTTTCTTTATACTTGCAGGATATGGGCATGTTGCACCGATCACAGTAGAAGGGCGTGTCGCTACCATTGCCTACGCTTTGCTAGGCATACCGTTGACGTTACTATGCCTTACGAACATTGGTGACGTCATGGCGCACGGCTTTCGTTGGCTCTACGGCCGCGTCTGTTGTGGCTGGTGCTGCATACTTTTCAAGCCAAGACGACGTCGACGTCTTGATCCAGAACGGAGCATGCCCGTGGACGATCGAATCATGACCCCCACTGCGTCAATCCAAGTGCCAACTTCAGTCTGCTTCCTTCTAATGACCTCATATATCATGTTAGGAACCTTTTTATTTGCTTACTGGGAAGGCTGGGATGTAATTACAGGAACGTATTTCTGTTTCATTACATTAAGCACGATAGGTTTTGGTGACGTTGTACCAGGAGTTGGTTCGGCTGACTGGAACCAAAACGAGAAACTCGTGCTGTGTGCTCTCTACCTGGTTGTTGGTCTCGCTCTTATCGCAATGTGTTTCAATCTCGTACAAGAGGACGTGAAAGCAAAATGTAAGTGGTTAGGTACAAAACTAGGTATTATTGACAAACCTGTCAGCTCCGTTTAGCCTACACATAAGTAACCCAACTATGCAAGTCAAAGAAGAAATGTTAATTAACCGGGAAAATATGTGTTACTGTGCTACAATAGGAACGGAATTTTAAGTGCCAGGCTGGCAAGATGTTATTTCAACAAGTTAAAACCTTCTGGATTTACCCATGGATAAGTGACACGTTTAACCCTTTGTCATATTCACACCTCATAAATGAAATATGTAGATGTAACAAACATAAATCCTTAACACGGTTCCTTTTACACTTTACAGTCGCCTAAATTTACCATTGGCAAATAGAATACACATTTCATGTGGATTCATTGTTATTACGTTTATGTATATAATTATGGTTACTTCATGGTTATTCTGTTTAGTTTTTTCCCAAAAATCAACATTATCATTGCATTTGTGGTTGTTTTTCTTTCCGATCGGAATAACTTAAAGATGGAAACATGTTACATGTTTTCTCCTACCGTAGACACTGTTACTGTCAAAACATGAGCGAATTTCAGCGGTCTTGCTGTTGTTATGTTAATGTGTTGCTGTTGTTGTTGTTCCTTTGGGAACTTTTTTAAACACTTGGCATTCTACCTGTGTCTCCCTTTCTAATGAAATGAATTATCAAGCCAAAATACCACACCACAGTTGTTTGAGGAGCAGATAGAGAACAATGCATGCTCAGCATACCAACAAGAGACACGATGTGTAGATGGATAGATGGCAACTGTTCGCCAATTTATCATGTCTCACTTTTACGGGTATCAAACTTCCTTTACATACCTTGAAGTAGCTGGAATTCACGAAACCCGCGAGTGTATAAATCAAAGTCATTTACTAACATTTCAGTCAGACGGGAAACACTAAACCAATGATAACCCGAACTACACTCAGTTGCAAAACCTAATTACATTATGATATTATTTTAATTGACATTCAAAACTAGCATTGATGCTAAAGACACCTGGATATTGTGATATTGTGTTTTTTTCAAATACCAACTGTCGAACCATGGTTTCGCTGTTGTTGCTTTTATTTTCAATGAAATGTTATCAATTTGTTTTTGAATAGATACATTGTTTAAAAAAAACGTGACTGCTAGTATTTATATGATGATAGTATTTATGAAAGAAATCTTAATTATGATATGGAAAATAGGGAAGTTAGCAAAATCTTAAAAATAAATCGATCAATAGTTTAGGAACCTTTAGGATAGCTAAGTCAAATTTAGGCATTCGAAGCTATGTCTTGAATAGTCATATTTTACTTATTTTTAGATTTGCAAAATCAAACTGAACCGCTTACTCAAAATCTTCATCGTTAAAGCTATTGTCCTCCCTTTCAGGTAAATAATACTTAAGCAAACTTTTTGTTTAACATTTAACTTATTTTGGATAACTTGTACTTTGGTTTTAAAAATGCCACAGGGTAACACTACGCGGATAAAAAGGTTAGCAAAATAACGAAATGGGGAATTATTTTTCATAAAATAGTATTTGCTTTATAGTATTTATCGCAGACAACTAAACTTACCACCTATCAAAAATGGCCCAATCGTTTAGGTTTACTTAAAAATCAAAATATTTTAGAACAAGTAAATCTAACAATTCCTCTGTGACTTCGAACGGCTTATTGTTCATTACCAGAAACCAATATTAAGTATTGCGTTCATCAGAAGCAGTTTGCCCACATTTGGGTTTTAAGCTGTCGACCGTGAAACCTTAAATAAAGCATGTCCAATTTATTAATATGCTATGTAATCCTATGGCGAAAGCATAAGTTACCTGCTTATGTTTAAGCCGCGTATACGGAAAATGCGATAATGTGTCAAAAATGCGTAATTAAAAAAAACAAGCACTGAAACAGAAAAGTAAGACGCATAACAGTCAATAAAATGATAAGGCATGAAGCAAAATCTGTTTACAACCCTATTATTAACACTAACTGTGCCAAATCAGTACACTTTTTTCCGTATTATTGCATAATACTGAAGTGTTCGGTTGTTTTGAACACTAAGATATATGTGATCTTGGACCATTTTGGTAGAACTTAGCATGTAACATACAAAAATATGTGATAAACATTTATACAACCTTTATACTGCGCGTTCGGACAAAACCTCGCATACAAACTAATTGGGTGAGAACAGACTTTTGGATATCGGTTCTACGAAGGGAAACGACGAAATGCCCTCTGCAAAAAAAGATTTCCTAACAAAGTGGAAACAGGTTGCCAGATGATTGTAAATGCATTAAGTGAGGATAATGGTGAACAATAACAGGTCTACAGTTATGAGGCAGGTTTCATCTATGAACCGTTCCAGCAATTCCCGCTTATCTACACCCAAGAGATGCACATTCGAACTTGCTGGGCGGATATTCGTTTAATTAACGTCAGCTGGGTATATACTTAGAAGTCTCTAGTCCCAACATAGCATATGCTTTCAAATATCCATCGATGGTTATATTGTTGCGGTTTGTAAAAAGTAGTGGAGCACCTTGGTATAATGATATTAAAATATGAATAATTGATACAAATATAAATTTGTTTTGAAACAAAATGTTAATTTAGTGATAATACCTATTCACTATCAAATTGCCAATAGCTATTCAAATAATTCAAATACTTCGAACGCTTACTTCTCTTCACGATTCTGCATACTTTGACAATTTAGACAAACTGAAACACTGAATTGTGTAGTTTTGTACTCGAATTTACTTAGAAGTATATGCGTTTACTCAATCTAAATCAGCATATCTAGGCTCTGTTAGAAATAGCAATTTTTAATTAAACTTTCCTGAACAAATCCATTTCAACTTGTCAGTCACAGCATCTTCGACTGTTTAAGACAACCAAGTGGCTTATTTTGTTCTGAGCAGTTTACTCAAAAGTGCATGGTTAATGCTCGACCGTATTACCAGTAGTTCAGAAACAACCCTGATATGCAGTTACAGTTAAATCATTGGAATATAGACACATAAAACCCACGAACAAACAGATGCACGTGACTTTGATGTCAAATACATTCTTTTTTAAAAAGTAGGTCATCATAGAGGACGGTCGTTATCCGATTTGAATTTCATATCGGATTATTTTTATATCATATATATTACTAAGAACGTTGTCAAAGCATGAGTATTTCTTTGAGATAGCCTGACCCTTTTCAAAGCCTTTGAATGAAATAATAATAGGTGGAAGAAGATCGTCAATGTTAAAACGTCAGAAAAGTTCATCAAGGACGCATACTGACAGGTACGTAAATTATTATGATACCTTTTTACAACCTTTCGAAGTATTCGTCCCTCTTAATGTTAGGTATTCCTAAATTTATTTTAAACATTATAGTTATTATAAGATAATTTTAAAATGAAGTTTCATGATACTTTTTGCACAGTTAGCATTCGTGAAGTTATTCATTGATGTCGATTAGAATACTATGAGCCACGACTTTTCCACAAATGCTAAAGTATGTTATTCAAGAACTCAATTCAAACTACAAGAAAAAGCGCAGTAGCAGACACAATGTCACGCTAACCCTGGTTAGAGGCACAATGTTCATAGCCTAACAGATATTTAGCTATATACACAAAACACCGCATTACAACAGATAACATATGCATTAAAATATATTTACTAGTAAATGTTTGGGTAATCGCCGAACTGTCAGCTTAACGGGGAGTTTATGGTGTCATTAATGGGAATACAGCTGAAAACTGGTACGTGCCATCATGCAGCTGTTACCTTGTTTAAATGCCACGGCAGTAAAGCAGCAACTAAATACAAACGAGCTAAGAAACAACATGAACAGTTCCAAAGACAAAGACAGTAACAAAATACGAATATCACAAAAACGAAACCAATCCCAGTCACGTGTCACAATTGGAACGACAACGGCAATGACATCAGTCAGTGATTAGCAGTGGAGTACAAAAAAACGAAACTATTTTAATATGGAACAAGACCCTGTTGCTTGATGTCCATAATAAACATACAGTTTTATGGCTGATGACAGGAACTATGTATTTAACATAAAACACCAAAAGCATATTATCAATAAGAAATAGCCAATTAATAACAGGGGCATGCCCAGTGCCCGTGTTTACTGGTCAATAGACCAATATCCAGTTTCAATAGTGAATGGGTCTGTGCTTTTAATTTGCTTAAAATAAATGCAGTGTGGGCGAATATTCTATCATTCAAGGCATGTTTCGTTGACCGTTCAAAACCAATGACATTTCCAATTAAATAATTATCCTGATGCATATAAGAAAGAAATGTCAGATTGTGCATGCTTATTACATTCGTAAACACCTTTCACAAAACCCCCCAGAGATAATGGTACACAGGCGTTATCATTCTAACATTTACTTTTCCTGATAGCCCCGTATATCTGATGAACAGCCATCAAAACGTTTAAAACCAAACAGTGAGAATTGTGACAAAAACATCATAAGGCGTTCTACTACTGGAGTCTTTGAATCTATTTACTGGTTTTCCCATGAGGGCAAGAATAGTGTTCAAAAATATTATCACTGTGTTTCGAATTATGCAGGAAACAGCTCCATATTGAGGTTTTTGTTAAACAAATACAGACTAGGATCTGCTGATGACATTCAAATTATTGTTCCTAGAACCAAAACAAGAATTCCCCACGTATCAATAGCAATGGTCGATCCAACGTAGTGAAATCATATAACTAATGGAAATTGAAATTACTTTCAGAAAGGAACTGAATATTTATTTGTTTAGACTATTCTATACTTGGTTTTAACCAGTATTTATTTTTATTATATAATAAGTTCATAACCACATAAAAGCAAGCCGGATATGTACAAATGAATCATGGTAGTCAATATTTGTTGTTGGTATAAAATATCAAGAATTATTATTACTAGCAATTGAAGTACACATTTACAGAATGGAGAAATAAGCATACATGCTTTTTTTAAGTCTCTGTTCTGTATAGAATAACAAAAATTGGCATGTGGTGTGAAATACCAGAATTGAATGCTGACATATTTGATATGACACTAAGGAAGAATAGACATACATTGATAATTATTACAGTGGATCGACGAGACACAAAAAGGAATTTAATATTCATGTATTTCTTGATGCATAAAAATAATGGAAAGTTTGACATTGAGTAGAGCGGAAGATAGAAGAAGAGTGAAGGAATAAAATGAAAAGAGAGATTGAAGAGAAGTTACCAAGCCTAGTCAGAGACGCTGAGTATGTTCAATGTTGAAGTTAGTTTGTAAAACGTTTGGTGTCAGCGATAAATGTTTGCACTTGTTGGAAGATATGCTTGTCGATACTTCAGTTGTTAGACCAAACAGAGTTGTCTCCAAACAATATAAGCTGTATAGTAATAGTGTTAAGGTACTGAGATTTTCAAATAAGACCATTACTATTTTATATTTGAGGAGTTTACATGTTTTTATGTGAACAAGACTGGAAATAGCACATGAACTGTGTAAGGCCCAATAGAAAAGATAGATGGATGGATGGATGGATGGATGGCCCTGGTGGTTATTTACCACTTCTTACATTGTAACTCAACATTGTATGCACATACTCATTTAAGTTGTAGAATAGAACGGAAAAACACGCGACTGTTTATTTGAGTTAAATGTTCACTGACAATTAAACCAAGGTGACAGTGGCTGCTAATTTAGAACAGTGTTAATAAAGCACATCTGCAATCAAAAAGTGTGCATCATGTCAAAATCAGTCATTTTGCAACCGTTACGGAGAGAAAGTACTGTGTACGCAAGGATTTTATCACAAAAAAGCCGACTTTCATACCAAATTTACATTACTATGTACTACTGCAAATTACTATTAGACAGCACATTCTAATATATTTACACCAACGCTGTGCCGATGCCATGGGTATCGTTACGAAGAAATTACGTTTTGGAAGAATTTCAAATAATCTTATTCATTTCTCATTTCTCCACTATTATTTTTTATAAATGTTTCTATCAGTCGTGCATATAAATACTAGCGTTTTGGATGATACCAAGAAACGCGGAAAACGAACATGTGTTTAATGCATTAACAATGCACATAATTCATGTTTTGTTGACAAGTTAAAGTGTATTTCCATTAACTTGGTGTCAGGGTATGAAACTCAATGCCTCAGAGGAATACCCAAACTTTGTTTTCCCTAGTGCAAACTACCTGCAAAACACCGTTATTGGAGGAACAACCGTTTTGTCTACAGTGAAGCATGATATGTCATCAACTGTATTAAAGTGATGATAAAACATACTGATAAATTTCAATTTGGATTTCAATTTCAAAAACCATTCCTAGCTGTTGAATGATAAACACGATGTAAAGACGTACACTATAGGTGTTTGCAAAATTATGCAAGGTTATTTTTCATTTGACTTTTATGATCCAACGAAAAAACATATTATTGTATGATTTGTGTACAGATTAAAAAAGCCATAAAGGCTTAAAAGCTAGGTGGTCAAAAGGTTTCCCAGTTAATAAAGCGATTGTGTTGATTGTTATAGTTAAATGAATTTAACATGATTCTACATTAAAACACTGTATTGTGAATAAATAGTGAAGTTTAAAGTGACACTCGTATTCAAAATCAAAACATACACATGTATAACAAACATAAGTTTTGACTGATTAACCTTAAACTACTTACTAAATAATGCATTTATGGAATTATTAAATACTGATAACAAGATTTAACCGTGTATCAAATAGCTGAAAACGCACAACTATTAAATGATTGGTGAATGCTAAAATATTTACTGTGATCTTCTATGGTCTCATAAGGTACACATACCGTGTTTTATGCATATTTCTTTCAAATTAAACTCGGTGTCCTTCATAAGAACCACTGTTTCGACAATTATTCATCCTTTTTGGATTATTAAAACAATATTATTAAGTGTTAAAAATCGTATTTGGGAGTAAGAGTGCATCTTTAAGAATTATAGCTGGCGACATGTAAAATAAGCTACCCTGTCATGATATTTCATGGCCTCAGATTCAGCCATTTTTAATATGTCAGTATTTTGCTGAAACAAAAACACACATATCTAACAAGATTTAGTTTAAACATATTTTATTCAGTTCGTATATACAAAAATAACAGTGCAGCAATAGTATGATGAAATGGATCGGAAAACAAGCAATGTAATTGCTTATATTAATTCCTTTCCATGTAGCAGTGTACAGTTACGAATTGCATAGAAAAGTCAGTGTATGATATGAAGTGAACAGTTTGACGAAATATATTAGTTTAATAACTGTTCAAACTATTATTTACATTTAATTTGAATGTTTTGAAATAACAAGATAACTATTAAAATGACAAACAAACAAAAAGAAAAAAAACGCAAAAATATTCTGTCACACACACTGTCCCGATGAAAAGCGATCGATACACCAATGGGGTCAACTGTTAGGCATCAAAACGCTTTGACGCTGTAATGAATCTCTGGACTTTTGAAAACAAGCTTGAATTGGCATCAAGGGTAAGGCGATCATTACCGAAAAGAAGATTTTCTACGGTAGCAGCACAAGGTAAATCATGGATAATACGGTTACGCATTAATTAATATCTAGGACACTGAGTGAGATAATGTGACACAGTTTCAACGGCACCACAAGCACAAAGGGGAGAAGGAATAATATTTCTTCTGTGAAGGTCATAATTTAATGAGCTACATCCTAATCGCAGACGAGCAGGATTAACTTGATGTTGTCTGTTTCCTACATTATACAGGAGTTGTGATTTCTTTGGTTTCGTGTTAAGTTGTGATTTAAACTCGCTGAGAGTAGGTGCATGTCTGATATCTTCAGGAAGTGAGTTTCACTGGCGAATAGTCAGGGGTAGAAATGAAGTAGCATAGGCTTGAGTTTTACAAGGGAGGACTGGAACTTCTGAGCGATTTCGTAGGGCATATGGCTGAGCTCTCGGCTGAGGAATTAGATTTGTAAGATACTCTGGCGAAAGACCATTGTTCATTTTAAAGAACAAATTGCGTCTCCTTTCCGCAAGTGTATCCCAGTTAACGTCAGCTACAAGCCGCTCAATACTACAAAGTTTGGTAGCACCGGTTACAATTCTAGCCGCCTCGTGTTGGACAGCTTTGATATCATTTTTTAATTCATTACTACAATTGTCCCAGACAACATCGGCATACTCGAGTAAAGGTCTAATAAAAGTGACATACATTTTGTCCAAGGCTGCACGGGAAATTACAAACTTTAACGTTCTAAGAATACCAATTCTCTGCCATGCCTTGTTGACGTTTGAAGATATGTGGGATTGCCATTTGCCATCTGAAGAGAAGGTTACCCCAAGATGTTTATGAGTGCTGATTTGAGATATGGGTACATTGTCGAGATAAAGTGGGGGTTGATTTTGTTGTTGACGTTTACGAGAAAAGAGAACAGATTCTGTCTTGGATGGATTAAAAGTTACTAGCCATTTCTTCGACCAAGATGATATTTGAGATAGATCATGGTTAAGGTCGGCTGCAGAAGATACGGGATCTTCGACAATAATGTAAAGACTGGTGTCATCTGCGAATAAGCGTATGTTTGCCTTAATGTCATTGACAATGTCATTAATGAAAATAAGGAAGAGCAATGGTCCAAGGATAGATCCTTGAGGAACACCAGCGTTGATAGTGAGGATTCCTGAAGCAGAGTTGGATAGGACTACCCGTTGTTTGCGGTCAGAAAGATAAGAGGAAAACCAATGAAGAAGTGAACCACTTATACCGATGGATGACAGCTTATGAATAAGGCCATGATGCCAGACTCGGTCGAACGCCTTTGAAACGTCACAAAAGACAGCCCTTACTTCTTTCCCTTCATCTAAGGCTTTGCTGACGTCGTTGTAAAAGAAAGCTAACTGGTTGACGCTAGAATCGGCTTTGATGAAACCAGATTGGAATGATGTAAGTATTAAATCGAGATGACGTAGTTGTAGAGGTATTTGTGGATACAGCGCTCCATGAGTTTGCCAATACAACTTAGAAGTGATATTGGTCTATAATTGCTGGGACTAGATGGATCAGATTTTTTTGAAAATGGGGCAGACGTTCGCCAACTTCCATGGAGAAGGGAAGGTAGAGTTTGCCAACAATCTGTTAAAATATTTCGAGAGAGGCACAGCAAGTTCGTCTTTACCCTCTTTAATAAGTTTAGGACTAATCGAGTCAGGACCACTGGCTTTACTAGGATCAATACAGGAAATTGCATCTCTAACGTCCTGGCTTGTCAACAATATTTGTGAGAGGAAACTGGATGGAAGGTTCTCTACTGTAAAAGGGCGATGTTGCTGGGGTTCTATGGTTGATTGTTTTCTAAAGTATGAGTTTAGAAGGTCTGCCTTTTCTTCATCGGACTCTGCCTTAATTGTTCCATCAATAGGAGTTGGAATTGGTGAAGATGTTTGTTTTTGAGTTAGTTGTTTAACATAATATGTTTAGTACCATACCTTGAACCATACTTTAGTTGTTATGTTATCAGAGTTAATTTTGTTTATTATTTTATGTTCGTATTCCTTTTTAATTTTTCGAATCATATTTGTTGTTTCGTTGCGATAGTTTCTGAATTGTTCCCAAGCCAGTGCATTATTTGAAAGTTTAGCTTGTCGGTGTAATTTGTTACGTTTTCTGATTCGTTGTTTTACCTGTTTGTTAATCCAAGGAACGTCGCCTGGACGAATAGTTACGTTTTTATTTGGAATACTCTCAGAGGCTGATTTTAAGATTGAGCTAGCGGTTGTGTCTGCCGTAGCATCTAGATTTTGATTGTTTTCGATGAACGACCAGTCGGTGGATCTGAGTTTATCGTTATATTTTACATAATCGCCTTTGTCATATAACCATATTTGGCGCTGAAAGTAAGTCTGCTTAGGTTTTGTGAATTTTAAGACAGCAACAGTCGAACAGTGAAACCGGACAAGATTTGGAACAAAAGGATCTGCGACGAAACTTGAAATAACTTGATTAGTGTGTTTAATGAACATGAGGTCAATAAGTGAACTAGAGTGCTCGGTGAAGTGAGTTGGTGAGTTAATGAGCTGTTCAGAATTTAGGGAGTCTATCAATCTACACATTTTATTTGACGAATTCAAGCTGATGTTGATGTTAAAATCACCTGCTACAACAAGCTGGTTGAATGCTTGCTCGAGTGAATGTTCCATGTTAAGCCACTGTATGTTGTTTGAGTTAGGCGGTGAATAACAAGATTTATAAATGGAAATATACTGCCGACAGTTGTATTTATATTTGTAGTAGTAGTAGTAGTAGTAGTAGTACTAGTAGTAGTAGTAGTAGAAGTAGTACTAGTAATAGTAGTAGAAGTAGTAGTAGTAGTAGTAGTAGTAGTAGTTGTAGTTGTAGTTGTAGTTGTAGTTGTTGTTGTTGTTGTTGTTGAAGTAGTAGAAGCAGTAGCAGCAGCAGCAGCAGCAGTAGCAGTAGCAGCAGCATGATAATAATAATAAATATAAAAATAATAATATTATTTTTATTATTATTATTATAATTATTATAATTATTATTATTATTATTATTATTATTATTATTATTATTATTATTATTATTATTATTATAGTAAGTCACATGGGTCATAGTTTTTTTATAATAGCAGCGGAATAATTAGACGGCTAATGCAGTTCCGACACCTATCGAAATTCAGTCCAGCTCTACTGTTATAACATTGGCACAAGTTCGACGGTAAAATAGCACACGTTATTCAAACCATTAAAACAAATTAAACAAGATAATTCATATGTAAAGTGCAACATTCTAAAGTGCGCTCATATTAACATTTAGCAACGCAACATGCCTCAGAACAAAAATTAGAACTTAAACAGCATGCTACTACATTAACGTTACAAGTAATATCAGCCTAGCGGAAATAAAATGTTACGAGTACGTATCATAGACTCATAGATTCATTGTAAACCATGCTTCAGTTGTATTCTATACTACAATCCTGGTTTATTTCTAAGAAAATGTCATAATTCCGGATACATTTAGCAGTCAACATTTAGCAGTTAGTTCCGTATTGTATTATTATGCACATGTGTTCAACCTTTGACAATAACTGAGCTACAACAACCCTATACATTCCATTCTACCCGATTAAATGATACAGGATGTAATTTTGAGTATATTTTACAAATTATAATCAAACAAGCACTATTGGTTATCAACGAATAAGAATAAAATAAAGTACAAACCGACCAGACTATGAATCATGTGTTTACCTGTTTACTGCTCGTAGCGCTAACACAACTGTCAACCAAGAACACGAAACAATGCGTTCAGCAATTTTGAGTAGCATTTACAGCAATGTAGAAGGCATATCTGAGGAAAAGGTCTTAATATGACAGACAGATACAAGGCAATATTTTTATTCAACAATAAGTCTAACCAACATTTTTGCCATTCAGGTTGTATATGTACTTATAGCAAGATACTGTTAGGTAAACAACCGTTTTGGCACAAGCTACATCAGAGCGTGACCCTGAATGTCTCCAGCTTCGTCAATAAAGATGCATTATACGACATCGTGCAGTAAAAGCGCGCATGTCATTAATACTTTATGTAGTTACGTATGTGCCCTTTCGCTTTACGAGGTGTGTACGTGAATTTGGAATACAATTTGAAATATAAATAAACAAACAAACAGTTATCAAATATAACAATGTTTTGCAGTCAACCCCGAAAAGAGTTCAATGTTTTAGGACAGTAATATATATGCATTCGATGAATAAATAATTAAAACCGGTTAACTAAATGTAGTTCTTAGTGTTTCGGTGTATTATTTACCGAAAATAGTAATTAAACTCTTTGAACAAATAAAACAACTCATTTTCTAGCTAAACAATAAACATAATCCAGACTTGTCACTTAAGAAAAAGCACATTGTCAGCTAAGTAATTGTATACAGAACTATCATTGAACGGTGTCTGACTTTGTATTATTGTTCTGATTTTAATTGTGAAATCAAATAGCTCAGAATATACTTTACAGAAAATGAGGAAATGCATATGAAGCAGCATAACGGCAAGCGACAATTGGACAAAGAAGGTCGGATACAAAAATTCATCTGAAAGATTGTTTTATAAGAGATATATCTGTGTTGTACAGAGAAGAACAATCATGTATGTTTGTAATTTCACCATTCTTAAACAGCTGTGATGTCTTTGATATCTAGCTTGAACCATGCGATGGGACATGTTTGTTAGCTGGAACCATGAGTATGGACAGGTTTTATATCTAGCTGGAACATGACAGGTCTGATAGTATTTCTTCTCTCTTTGGAATTGTAAACAAAGAAGTAACAAGTTAAATGTTGGCACTCGTTGTGATTCAATATTCATGCATTTGAACTCAAGCATTAGTTCATGGTGTGTGTCGTTTTTACAACTTATTGCTTAAGCCTTTGTACTTGAGTTGTTGGAATATTGAACCTTTTAAAGCACCCACATATATCGAAATCACATGGAATTATCGGTTTCCATTTAATTGTGAGTAATATTATGATACCTGTAACATTGCAAATGCCCCTAAAAGAACTGTCAAAGATTCACGCCTCAACGTCAGCATGTTGTTAGGCTGCAGATGATGACAGTATGTGTACATGAAGCTATATACGGCGTCTTACATTTATTGTAACATGTTCTTTTCGCAACATGAATTTTTGTTCTGGCAGTTCTACTTTATAAATGAATGTTTAAACAAATGTGGTCAAAAACCTGGTCAAAGATGACCACCCTTAGGCAATATCCAAGAAATTATTAACGCACAAAGTAGTGTTTACCAGGGAAATTAAATGTGCTGTTCTGTAACGTTGTTCGCTATCTTGCTTCATTCTTGTGGCCATTTCATATATGTGTTTGAACCTTTTTCTATGTTTGCTTACGCTTGCGATCTTACAGCAAGTCATGTTTAATATTTTTTCACAAAAAAACACTTCTTTTTGATGTTCGAGAGTCCATTTTTTCTATCGATTTTACACAATTTATTTTTTATGAATATGTGCTGGTGAACGATGTTTAATTCTTGGTCTGGTATACGATGCAGAACGATAATAGCTGTTCCGTCTAGAAACGTCTAGAAACGTTTCAAACTTGTAACAATGAAGTCTAGCAAGAAAAACCATAATTATCGCCTTTGAAGTTAGGATATATTTGGCTTATCAGTCGAAATTGAGGTCTGATTGATTTGACATTCGAGTTATCATCTCCTGTACCGTGGTGCATCTTAGTGCAAACGAATGTTGTTAACTCGTCGATCGATTCTCCTCTCAATGCTATAGTACAATATTTACTGCCGTTAATGTCACTTCTTACACTCTGTTCACATAAATATGTTTAAACGTGTTTTACACCTGCGAGCATGTCGACATGGTTTTGTTCCAACTTATCCATTGTGTGTATACCTCGTTTTTAAGATGTCATTGTTGAAACAAGAATGAGGTTAACTACTGGAAAGCCAGTATACCCTAATGTAAGTCCTAGTGCTACTGACACTGACGATGCCAATGTGGTAGCCCCAACATTTACTCATAGTTTATTTTAAGTATTGCATTTATGAAAATCAATGTTTGACTAGATTATCTGTATCTTTAGGACCCTCGTACATACCATATGCTGTAATTGCACGGTAAAACTTGGTTAAAGACGTGTATTTTGGTCAACCAACAGATATAAAAAAGGGCCAGCAACAATGCAAGCGTCGTTTGAAGGAACAAAATTTAAATGTTTAGAAATATAATTCTTTATTAAGTTTTGAGGTTCAATATTTTGCAGGCATAATTCATATATCCGTTGCAACATATGAAGCTGTAATTAGGAGGTGTTTTTTTAGATTTCCAATCAAAAAGCATATACGTTTTACCTGAAATGTCTTACTACAAAATGAATATTTGTATCAGTCAAATTTATCAGAACTAACCAATCAACAATGTATTGAGGGTTTGGGTGATAGCGGCTATTATAAAATATTAAGATATTTGCATTTTTGTAACAAGGAAATGAATTTCATCCACTATTTCCCATTTGTTTAATAACTTTCTCAAAAGAAATAGAACATATACATTTAAAATTTTGTAAGCGAATATTACATGTTTAAATAAACATATGTTATGCTATAGTGTATGGAGAACTAGGTAGATATCCTCTATACATTAATAGATGTTAGAAATATTAAATACTGAATTATGATGTGCAACAGTAATAACATTATAATAAAGTCCGTGTATAAACAGGCCATTGATGACTGTAATAAGGGTTGTATTAACTGGGTTTCTAAGATTAAAAACTGTTAAATGATTATGGTTTTGCATATGTATTTAATAACCCAAATATTGTGCATGTTAATGTATCTATAAACGAATTTAAATGTAGAATTATAGAATCATTTAAACAAGAATGGTATGGTAATATTAGTAACAGTTCTGGTTTGTTTGGATATGTATAAAAAAAATAGAACTTCCTTTGATTATAAAATATATTTAGATTTAGTTCCAAAGAATTTACGTTTATACTTTGTTAGATTGAGAGTTTCTGCACATCCGTTAAGAATACAAACAGGACGTTATGCACGTTATAATATACCTTGTAACGAACGATATTATTTATGTTGTAATAGTAGGGACATAGAGGATGAATATCACCTCATATGTATTTGTCCATGTTATCGTCAGATACGTGTAACTTATATAAAACGATGCTATTATGTTAATCCATCTGTATTCAAATTCCATCAATTATTGGTATCATGTGATAAAAAGGAAGTTATATATGTTTGTAAATATATTAAAAAGCATTTGTTATACGCAACTCACTTATAAATATTTTAACTTAATATAGTAGCAATGAATCTTTCCCTCACTGCCAAAGTTAACACAATGATTATTTTGTATTCAATTTACATAATATTTTTGCTTATATTCTATTTTATGATATTATGTTTGTAAGTTTAGATACGTGACATGTATATATATATTCTGTAAAGTTTGTTCAACTCCTTATTACCCCAAATCATGTCGCCACTCACAAAATATTATCATTCCGCAAAACTAAATAAAACATGCACTAATTGAAACGTTTTAATTTTTACCTACTCCACCCACTTTTGCAAAGAGGAAGGCCCTTAACATAGAAATCAATTAGTGTAATGTATGATTAATTAAAAAAAACACACAAAACTAGTTCATACCAGTGGATTAGGACAAATACATTCGTATTCAAATTAATTGCATGGATATAGCGGGATAAAGCGGTTATCGATTTTTCTAATAAAATTAACAACGACGAAATGTTTTTACCAAGAAAATGACCCCCGAACAACATTAGAATAGGTTGCCAGATGGGTGTAAATGCAATAAGTTTATCTTCACCCAAGAGCTGCAAATATTATCGTCTGCTGGGTAAATAATTAGAAATTGCTATTCCCACTTCAAATAATCATCGGCGGCTTTAATGTCTATGACTGTGAGATACCGAATTGTACCAACAGTAAATCAGCATATTGTGTTGACATAAATTCGTTGTTCCAAATGATCGAAGGAGCATCAAAGGTGCATCGAAGGAAGTTTGAAAAATTCAGTTATTATAATACACTTATCGCTGCTTAGAGTACATAGACCTTTATCAATCAGAAGTGTCCCTCGCTGCTGAAAGTAAACACTAATGTCATAATTATTATACTTTTTGATAACGAACGGTAAAGAAAAAAAAAGAAAACTGACAATTAAATCTCTCGCCAATGAGGACTATAACATAATCTGATGGATAATTTAACTTTTAATCATTTTGATTTAGATCGTTATTAACTGTTTTCAAAATGTGAAGTTCGAATACAATATTTGACTTATATTAACATTTGTTGAAGGGTTCAAGCCGTCAGTATCTTCATTTGAACACTCCTAATAACTTGCCACAGTTATTTTTGTCATAATACGTGCATTTTGCACAACATAAGAATTTGTTTTAAAAAAAAACATATGTGAAACTAAAAAGATAGGCCACACATTTTCCGTTCTTTAGCCGTCTTCCAGTTGTAGCATATTTGAACTGTAAAAGAAACGATGCAATATTCTATATCAAATACAGTAAAATATGTATAGACTTAAAAATAATGGTAATATTTTTTTCTCTTTTACTATTTATGGACTAAAAAACAACATACATGCACTAAAAGGATGGTTCTAAATACATCTCCCTCTCTCTTATTGTGTACCTATCTTATGTTTGTCATGCTAGTTTACTAAACGTGCAATAAATTCACTACAAATATATTTTTCATAAGCGTCTGATATCATGTGAACGTGAAATTTCTAAAAGTGCTCGTTTTTTTAGCTTAAATTATTTTTCGGTACGAATAAAAAATGCGTTCCTGTACAAAGCATTCATGCCATTAGAATGATATCCAAATGACGATAATACTGTCTTTTTTCAACCAATTGCTTCTCATAAACGTAAACTTTAACGCTGTTAATTTGGTGTATAAATTGTAGGAATCGAACGATTCTGATTTATGAATTTGCAAATATGCGTTCACATGATTTCCTTCAATAAATATGAACAGGGTTTGATGCGTTTTCCGTTAGTCAACAGAAATATCCGACACATAGCCCTTACAAAAGCATTGGCAACGAAGGGGATTATCCACACATTTGTACTCTGGGTTTCACCTCGCTGTTTATAAAGTTGTTAAAGATGCACTCTTACTCCCAAATTTAGCATTCACCAATCATTTAATATTATTGCGCTTTCTGCTATTGAATACACGGTTACAATCTTGTTATCAGTAATTAATATTTCCATAAATGCATTATTTAGTAAGTAGTTCAAGTTTTATCAGTCAAGATTGATGTTTGTTATACATGTGTATGTATTGATTTTGATTTGTCAATTTCAATATCTTAACTGAAAGATTACTGAAAGTTTTTTTTAAATAAACCATTTTAATTGAATCAATGAACGTTGTGCTATATCAGGAAGTGCATGTAATAAGAAAGTTATCGAATTTATATGAAAATATTATATGAAAATATATTGTTGTGCGCCGGAACTCTTTCCATAAAAAATCAATAACATATTATATTAATCCCTTGTTCTGAAAAATTCTAAATGCTGATTTAGTTGCCATCATACATACACCTTTTTAAAGTTTTCCACCTTCTAAAAATTATTTCGGGAACGCTGGGCTTTCTCTTATCCCGTTTAAAATGATGGGCCAGAGTTAACGGGAAGAGACTCGGGATGAAACGAGTAAAAGCAAACATGTGTTCACTGTTAGCATTTTTTTATTATCACGCCATAAAGGCGTTTGGGTACACTGCGTGTCCCTTCCTGTATTCCATTGCTATGCATCATAACAAATATAAAACATCGCAAAATCTATAGGAGGTTTGCCATCTTCTGTTTCGAAATGACAAATGGTCCGAGAAAGAGGAATTTCTGCTTTTGATTAGCTGGAATTGATTTGTTTACAGACAACCTCCAGCAGCGGTAAAATTAGAGGGCTAATGCAGTTCAGACACCTATAGACAGTCTGTTCAGGTATACCAATTTAACATTGGCACCAGTTCGAAAGCAAAATTAGCAAACGCTATTCATTCAATTAAATAAGGTAATCTAAGCTTAAAGTACAGGACTATAACGCACTTGTATCCAAACGTTCAGCAATTCAAATATGTCACATAATACACCATAATACTACCAACAAATACTTGTTTAATCAGCTAAACGGAAATAGAGTATATTGTATAATGTGAACTCATTGCTTTGTCATTGTCATTGTTGTTTTTTTTTCAGAATGTTCGTTTGGATAGAAGATCTTATGCCGTGGAGAAGGTCTTTATTCCTGGTATATTCAACAAATTTCATTAGTTCAATTTACCCAAATGTTAAGCTTATAACAACATACCCCATATCGATTCGATAAAACGGTATACTTTGAAGTATTTTACAAAGTTATAACTACAAAGTACAAACCGACCAAACTATGAATCATGTGTTTACTTGTGTTCTGTTGGAAGCGCTAATACAACTGTCAACCAAGTACACAAAGCAATTCGTCCCGCGGATTTGAGTAGCATTTACAGCAATGGAGAAGATATTTCCGAGAAAAAAGGTGTTAATATGAGAGTGCAAACAGAAAGCTTTTATTAAACAATTATGTTTACTTACATTTTTACCTTTCAGGTTTTACAATAGTGTACGTAAACAAGTGTCACAAATTACTTCAGAGCTTAAAGAAAGAGAACAAAAGTACCTAATAAAAATCGTCCAGTATGCAGTAAATCGCACATGTAATTACTATTTTATGCTAAGACTTCTATGCCAAATTATTTGTAGCCAAATCTACCGAAATGACACTGGGATGCATTTATTACATAAACATAAATGATTGGTTAACATGCATACAATGTTAGTTATCCTTAGTGTATTGGGTATGGTCACAAAAACACTTTTTAATTGATTGATTGACACCAGTTTTTGTGAAACGTTAAATAATGTTTGTTGGCTCACACTCATACATTTACACCTCGACTTCCAGTCCTTAAATGCACTGTCTTTCGGCAATTGCGTTTATCAATCGATGATCAATCGGACTCCACACACTTTGACCAGCCCAATTGCGTTCATATCCCGATAATGACATCAACCCCGCGATTCATTCCTTAAGTAATTGGATACTTTGTATTTTCAGCTTACACATAAGTATAATAAAATATTTAATTCAAAAAATATTAAGGTAATGTTACTCATTTTCATTATTGATCAATATTTCCATAGAATCTAAACTGAATTCAGAATCTAATATGCATTTTGTTTTTCGCAAAATAATATGGTCAATGCATTCATTGATATTTTTCATGTAAAATGTCGAACATAGCTCTGAAACTTTGCCTTTCATTGAATGTATAACATGGCAAATCTAATTAAAAATGAAAATAGTATATTTCACAAAAACAAATGCTATCTACATGACTGATTGTGCCAAGTTAACAATACGTCAATCGTGTCATTTCATTAATTATTTTTTCAGTGAAATTACGCGAGATCAAAGTCCATTAATTTTAGCAACAAAACCTACTGTAATTATGTCAACAGCCTAAATAAGAAGCATGATAGTCCTGATGTTGATGTGTCTGTATTGTACGAGTTCTGTAAAAAAAACTCATCTCTGATACTATACTAATCAGAATGATGAGCCAGATTCAAATTATCTAAATATTGATATACCAAAAAGTTTTTTATGACGAGATTACTTAAGATGAAAGCTGTATGTTCTCTTTAGAACGGCAATGCGTCCGGGTTTGACCTACTATTATATGAATAAATTAAAAACAGTATAGATTTGGTACTAGAATTAAATCATAAATATTTCAATATCGTGTTGAAAACTGGTTATCTGCCAGATTCAAGGACTGTAGGATGTATAGTATCTAAAAATATATAAATATTTAGGGGATATTAAGTTACTTCAAAAAGATCGCCCAATTACGTTGTTAAGTTTCATGGGTAAAATGTTTACTTGCATTCCAGATTACAGATTGACACAGTTTATAGAAAACTTGTAATTTACTGAATGTTGATAAAGCAGTTTTCAGGAAACAATAATCTACCTTTGATAATATATTTATTCTCCAAATGTAAGCGGAATACCCATGAATTCAAAAAGTAGAAGTTATTTTGCGCTTTTGTTGATTTCTAAAAAGCGTTTGATTCAGTGTGGAGAATTGGTCTATGGTTAAAATTGGTAAAATACAATATATCCGGAAATTCTTGAATGTCATAAAACATATAGTTCAATTAAGTCATCTGTATCGTTAGACGGTAAATATTCAACCCATTTTGAATGTAACAGAGGATTTTGCCAAGGAGAAAATTTATCTTCGTTATTGTTCTCATTTTAGCTCAATGAATTAGATCACTATATGGTAGCAAGAAAAAACAAAAGATTAGAGGTAAACAATTTAAACTTAGGTATGTCTATTTGATGACTTGTTTTATAATATGCCAATGACACAGTGGTGCTTGCCATGAAAATGATCTTAAATCTGTATTGATTTTTATTTTATTATTATTATTATTATTATTATTATTATTATTATTATTATTATTATTATTATTATTATTATTATTATTGCTATTATTTGAACCTTAATATTTATTTGGATAAAACAAATACATGGTATTTGTCGATAAAATAAGTCGAAAAAGAGACATTTAAATTAGTCATTGTATAAAAGAAGTTGAAGAAAGTTTCAAATATCTAAGTGTTTTCTCCTCGAAAAATAGACAATTTGTTTTAGCTAAGAAACATGTAACAGAGCAAGGAAAAATACGATTTGACCTCTCCATGGATTGCCAGTTGGTACGTCATGTTTAACATATTTTCGGTGAATGTGTTATTAGTTATATATGGAATAATCAATATTTCAATAAACTGAACAATTGTCATTAACATGAATCAATGAAACAATTTGTAAAAGTATGCACAAAGTTTTACATCTCATATTTTTTATCCAAATGGTTCAATTAAATAATGTTTCAGGATTCATTTGGCTATGTATACATGCTTTTTTGAGAATGTTCGATCCTGATATATATTTGCAAGGTTTAATCAAATCTTGAATGTGTTATCATCGTCTGCCTATCGAACAGGGATAATGATTAAATATTGAACGGTATGACAGGAAATGCCATCTTTGTCGATCTAAAGAGTTTCATTATCTTTTTTAAATGTTCATTCATTTGTATTCACTCAGTTGATGCAAACACGACTGCTACCGTTTATTAAAAGTGATAACTGTTACATAATAGCGAATCATTTTTTTAATTGTATACTGGATTCGTTTAGAAATTTATAGCGAGGTTTTTTTAATATTATACTGGATATTTTTAGAAATTTATCAGGCTAAATACTAATTAGCACATTCCTTAACTTTATTATAATTAATTACAATTTTTATAGACATATTATAATATTAGTCTTAGTATACTCTAAAAGACAGATACTGTTGTTCATTTACTTAGTACTTACACAGCATGACCTGTTTATTTATCGTATGTCCATTTGTTATAAAACTCGTATCATATGTAAATTATGCGCAGAATATATAATTAACTTTGAACTTTAAACACATAAACAGCCACCTATAAGACCACTCTCACCTCTTCTCAGTGTTTAAACGTTTACGGTATGTACGTTTCCTATGCCATATTTCAATTCTTCGTTAAGAAAGTAACTGTGGCAACAAATTTAAAACCACTGACACCAAAGATGTCTTTATATCAGAATTCTCAACAATTCTATACTATACCTCATTACTATACTAACATTAGCAGTTACCAAAAGGAAGTCAGAAAAAGACAGAACATTCTTAATCTCAGAGAGGTTCCTTCCTATATATAAGTATATTATTCGATTGAACCCTAATAACAAATTCGTGAATATTAGGGACTGGAGTTATTAAAGAGTACAACACAATTTTGAAAGATGACCTTTTGGAAGCAAACAGATAGGCGTATCCAAAGCACACGGACATATGGGTTTCTCTTTAATTGTGAGTAATTATAATTGCGACATTGCAATAGGTATGGAATAGCGTCTGAAAGTGGTTAATCCTGAATGTGGAGGTTTTAACCCTCTAATCTGTAGCTTTAGATAGCAATACTGTTTGTCGTATTGTTGAGAACATGCAGTTATGTTAATTGTTTGGTATTGTAGTGTAACAGGTGATTTTTGCAACGTGTAGTTTTGCTCTAGCAACCTTTATTCCTAGGTTTGACTTGATAATTCAGAGCTTAAAAGAGTGTGATATAGGACGTAAAAATCCTTGGTAAAATTTGCCACATTTTGGCGGTATCCCAAGTTAGTATGAATCAAACAAATAATTGCACTAGGGGCCGGTTTATCACGAGTCCCGGCAACAATGTGTACATAGAAAGGATTTCAAAAAGTACAGTAATTTCTTACATAATCTTGATTTCATTATTAAGAATGTAAACATAACACAAATTTTACCTTAACAAAAAAGTGAGCTAAGCTTATCGTGCTATAAGGGACATACGGTGTTACGAGAAAGTGTCGGCTGTTCAGTAAGGTCTTCGACCTTGTTTTCTTCTTTCCTGTGGCCATTTTATATTGGTGCCGTATTTTTTGTTGGATTTCCTTACGGTGTTACATCCATCTTGTGCTGGTTGTTGCACAGACACACGTCTGGTATGCCCTCAAATAAATTTTAAGTAAAAACATGTTTGACGAGTCATTCGCCGAGGACAGAGCTATACTGATAGAAAATACATTTAAACTAGCCTTTGACTGTCAGTCTCAACAAGCTTATCATGAAAATAGATATTCCCTCAAAAAGTTTCGAATTGTAAAGATGACTGTAAATATTTATTTTTCAGGCGCACATATAGTTTGATGAAAATAAATAAAAAATCATTTAATGTATTATCATGTTTAAGTCATTTGACATAAATTATCAAAGCAAAAATAAAGCATATGATAAGTGTACATATAAAAATACATTAGCCATACAACAGCTACGTGGCTGCAAATTCTCCAATTAAAAGGCGCCTAAAATCGTGAATATTTTTAATGTGTACAAAAATCATGTTTGTTTTGTTTAAATCATTTAAGTCAAATATCTTAAACTTGATAATGCATTAAAAGTACCAAAAGAAAACTTTGCATCAAACTATTATGATCACCTTTAATGGTAATCATATAGTTTTAGTTAATTTTTATATTACTTTTAAATATATGCTGTTAAGCGTGCTTACTCAAACTTCGGACAGCGATTAGGTCCAGAACGATCATCGTATCCCAGTCTTAAATGTTTCAAACCGGTTAGAATACTAGAAAACATTGTCTTAATTAGTGCATATAATGTGAGGAACCATTGGGCTTATCAGTCAAAAAGGTCCTATTGATTTGAATTTTGATTATTCAGGTTGACTGTGACAATTTGGCCCAAAGAAAGACTTAGGGCCCTGAATATGTACATGTTCATACACTATACTAAGATACGATAAAAATAAAGAATTGATCACAATAAACGTTACGTCAATCAAAGAAAATGTTTTCGATGATACTGGCAATATTTATGCAAAAAGCTACGGAAACATGCTCAGTAGCAAAACGTTTAAACATAAACCCGCTTTAGTGGCAATGGGCAAACGCCAAAGACATAGAACACGAAATCACAAACTAGAAACATAGAACAGCACAAAACTCTACAAACAGCATAGTGCATATATATATATATATATATATATATATATATATATATATATATATATATATATATATATATATATATATATATATATATATATATATATATATATACATAAATAATTGGTATGTTTATCAAGAATTGTTAGGTACCGCCTTGGAGCGGTCAGTAAAATGTTAAATTACTGGGGGTTTAAACCAGTTTATGTGCACAAACCTCACTCTTATCCCAAAAATTCTTAATAAAGATAAAACGCAAAAGGTAAATCTTATCAAAGTATGCATTAACATTTATAATGAAGTGCAGCTATGCGCATCTGCATG
The DNA here is from genome assembly GCF_026914265.1 of Mya arenaria. Classification (NCBI taxonomy): domain Eukaryota; kingdom Metazoa; phylum Mollusca; class Bivalvia; order Myida; family Myidae; genus Mya; species Mya arenaria. Next base: position 69,184,510 of record NC_069125.1, on the reverse strand, counting down.
AAAAAGCCTTGCTTTCCGATGCGAACCGCGTTTCGACTCTCAATAAAATGCTCCATATTTTATTGTATTAATGTCGGTTGTTTCACACTGTTCACATACATTTGTTTAAATGTGTCTTACACCTGGGCACATGCTGCAATGGCAAAGATATTTATGCTGCAATTACAACTTAATTTATTATCATTTTTAACGATTCAAATTGTTTCAACTAGTCGTTTAACTGCATCTCAATTCAATTAAGATTATTTCCAATACGACGTCAGAAATCCCTTCACTTACATAAATAATTCTCTGTCTTATTTATTTGTGCAGTGTAATAATGAAATTTCAAAAATTATTTCGAAGTTATATATAGACATATATTCTAAACAAAAGTTTCATAAAGATGTGGTTGAACATTTTCCCAAGACCTATAAAGTTTATCTTATTCTACTATAGTGGGAACAATGAGGCATTTAATATAATCATCGGATGTATACCAGTGGATTAGTAAAAGTAGTTCGTAAAATTAATAATAGTATTATTTTTTATTAATTGTGGTGTTTTAACGCGTTATTGTATCGCTTCTAGGTTTTAAGTGATTTCCAGTGAAGTGTATTATTGCATGAATAATTAAGACTTAAATTAAGAGTCATGTCCTTAAGTTTAACTTCTAAATTGAAAATACTTCGAGATCTAATTGCAACGTACATTGAAGTTAAATGTAAATAATTCTGACATTCTAAACCGTCCATATACAGGGCAAAATACATCTATTCGGAAGGGCCTTCTTATTGTTACATACCATGTCAGGCCATCTGCTATTTTCCATCTGTAGAGGTTTTTAAGCTGAATTGTTTGTGATTTTAAGCTTGAAATGCTGGAGCTACGTGATCTACTTTTTTGTTTACATTTTTACCGCATTGTTTGTACTTGTATACCGGATATGGTCATTTTACCGAATGCACAGTGGTTCCGTGCAACCAATTTTATTTTCCTTATATGAAATGAAACATTTTTCTAATGTTGTTTAATGTTTAGTACCCAAGTGGAGCTTTCTCCCCGTGTATAATGTTAGTGGTCGTGCGCAACTGTAATCAGTATTACCTTGCGTGCAAATTGGTCAATGGACTATAGAATATATAAGAAATTTATAAAAGATGCACTCTTACTCCCAAATAGGATTTACAACAGTTATTAAAATTGTTTTAATATACCAAAAAGGATGAATGAGTATCGAAAACAATGATTCTCATGTAGGATACCGAGTTAGATTTGAAAGAAAGGTGCAGAAAACACGGTATTTCTACCTTATGAGACTATAGTAGACCACAGTTAATCTTTGAGCATTCACCAATCATTTATTATTTTTTGCGTGTTAAGCTATTAAATACACGGTTACAATATTTTTATCAGTAAATAATATTTTCCATCAATGCATTATTTAGTAAGTAGTTAAAGATTAATCACTCAAAATTTATGTTTGTTAAACATGTGTTTGTATTGATTTTTATTAAGAGTGTCACTTTAAGAGGAGTCTGACCTACCTCCGTGGTTCGATGGAAAATGGCTGAGGTGCTCCGATTGTATTGGCGTAGAAATGAAAGAAATGAAAGTTTTATTGGTCAAGGCTCATTTCGGGCATCTGACAAAACAATGCAATACAATAAACAATATTAACATTTAAACATGTTTAAAACAAAATAATAATGATAACGATAATGGGTTAAGAGGAACATACAAGATTTGTTTCTAAGTTCAAAGATGGAGAATGAGACATATTATTATGATTATAAAATTATATCATGTAAACAAGGAACATCGGCATAAAATTATATCTAAACAAAAACATTATTTTTTTACAGAATAAAGATAATCTTAACAATGTTAATTTATTTGTACTATTCATTAGCTGATCAAATTTTAAAGTGTTAGGATGATTGTAATAATAAGAGTCAATATATTTTTTTCTATCTGAATTAAAAAATGAACATTGGAAGATATAGTGAAATTCATCACCTATTACATCATGATTAACATTGCATAAATTGAATGTTCTACTATTTCTTTTTATATTCAAAAATCTTCCTTTTTCAATAGGCAGTTTATGATTGACAGTTCGAAATTTACAAAATATATTAGCAAGGTTAGGGGATAATACATGAAACTAATTTTCAATTGAAAATTCCTTTTTAAAGATGCGATAATTTAGACATTTACTTGATTGATCTATTCCAGTTTTGGATCACGAAGTCGATGTTCAACAAGGTTTTTGAAAGCAACTGGAGAATTTACATGTTGATCTAACTAAAAGCTTGACAATCCAAGGCTATTTAAAGTTGTATGTACACAATGAATCCAGCTAAAATTTGCAACATTGTCAGCATATTATTATAAGCGTTTGTTTGTTTGTTTTCGAATTCCTTATAATGCGCAAATATCATCGGCATCCTGACGATTTCCACATAAGATATCTTCAAAATTTATCTAATACTATAACCTTTTCACCTCGAGTCTTTTAGATTTTCAAATATTTACTGATCACATATTTTGGGTTTAGTCTTTACTACCAATTTTCTAATCGAATGGCTTAGTAACGAATACCAATTCCGAATAAACTATATCCTTTTTTTCAGGAAATATAAATATGTGCTGATGAGTTGACCGAGATGTGGTACATAACGATCATCGCATTGCCGTCTAAAAACTTTTTAAATTGTAGGAATAAATTCTAGCAAAAAGCTTCCTAATTATTGCATTTGATGTTTGGAAACTTTGGGTTTATCAGTAAAAACGATCTGATTGATTTGACATACGATTATTCGTGTTCACTTTCCTGTTAATAACGCAATGCAGCTGAGCGCAACTGAATGCAGCTTTCTTTCTCCTCTCATTAAAATGCTACATTTTTTGTGTGCAAATGGTATTTGATTCAGATAAATTTGATTGCACACGTCTTACACCTGCGTTCATGCTGCAATGGGTAGACTATAATTTAAATTTGGTTCGTTTTTACCAGTTCAAATTATTCCTCCTAATCTTAATCCAAGAGTGTTCCAAATTGACGTTTAATATCCCTTCATTTACGAAAGACAGTCTTATTTATAAAACATTAACATTTTGCAGCGTTACAATACAATATTTCGAAGTAATGGAAGACAATGTATTACTATAACATTAGTATTTGAATAATGTCTCAAATTATCATGCACCGAAATTAATCGTTTTCTATTTGCAGTGAGCTAGAATTTATATTAAATAAAAGCGTATTTCTTATCTTAAATTGATACTAGCATCCTATCGTATTGCCCGAATGGATTACCTCAAATGTGACATTATATATGTATATTTGTTATGTTTCACAATACTGTTGCTTGTTAATAATTAACTCGCGAAAATGTTTGTGCATACAAATACTAAAACATGCCCATTGGTTTAGTGTTATTACTTGAACAATTCAGGTTTACTCGGCAAGGGGTTACCTTATTTTATATATAATCAAAACAAGCTATTTTCAACCCCTCTGACTAATACTTCCATCATACATTTATCAAGGTATATTCAAAATATCTCCAACATACACATACACCTGCTATGTCATAATGCTGATATAGAGAGGTAAGAACTGCAAGCCTCGATCAAAGATGCAATGTACTTAAGAACCTCCCGTTGGCTACCAGCGGCTATATGATTGTGGTGAAGTATTCTTCCCTCACATTTTTAAGATAGTCAAATATATATCACAGTTTTAGTCATTAATTCAGATTTTTCATTGAATGGTGTATAATGCAATATCAATTCCATTTTTTCTATCAATTTCTCACTCGTTTTTTTTCTGAATATTTCCTGCTGAGCGATGTGAGACAGAAATAGGTACAAAACGATAATCATATGCCTGTCTTAAAACGTTTTTTTAAGCTTGTTAGAATACAATTTAGCAAAAATTGTCCTAATTATTGCCTTTGAAGTTGATGGAGATTGGGCTTATCAGTCGAAAACAAGATCTGATTGATTTGACATTTGAGTTCACTATGACGTTCGTTAACAACGCGATGCAGGTGCAGTAACCTTGCCTACAGTTCTCTTTTCTTTAGAATGTTTTACTGTGCAAGAGTCGTTTGTTACACACTGTTAAAATACACGTGGTAAAATGTATTTTACACCTGCCTACATGCTGACAACGTCCATTACAAACGCAACCGGGGTAGCCAGCTCTATTTTCTATCTAACTTATTTGGTGTTTTGTTGCATTCGTCAGAATCGATCTGCGAAAAATTTATAATGAGGACATTTTAAAAACACCCCGATTGTCATTGGCCCACAAAAAACTGCATACACCAAGTATATGTTATCTTTTACTTATGGCGTTTGTTTAAGGGCCTTCCACGGTGCATGTTTGAAGGACAAAAACAAAATTATTTAAAAAAATCCTTTAGTTATGACGTTCAATATTAAGCCAGAATAATACAAACATCTGTTGCAACATGTGTTGGTGTAATTAGGAGTTGAGCAAATTTTACGAAAGTAGACTTAATCAGGTTTTCAATCAAAAAGATAATATTAGCATAACCTCGTTAAATATATTTTACATTATAAATCCTCTTAGCAATACTTTCAAGCTGAATTTAAATTTTACATTTTTACCAACTACAAATTACTGTACCATTCTATAATTCCCTTGTATATAATGCTTCTTACAATTTTGCTGTTTTAAACGTATACGATTATCCTAAATGTGTACTCTTGAAAGAACTAACCATTTTACAATGGTATCCGTGCGCGTGTGTATTGACCGTATATCCGGGAAACTAGTTGATGTTATCACTGTATACAGAGCTCTAATCCATTTAACGTTTTGTAAGTTTATGCATGAATTAATATATTGAGAAACGGCTCTTGTCAAGAAGTATTCCAGTTCTTTACATATTTAAAACTGTATGCTTTTATTTCAAGGTCACCAACTCTTTGTTATATTATGATCTGTTTTGTATGAATGTTATTCATTTCGAGAAAGAGCTCATTGAGCTAATGTTTCTTGTGAACATGCGCCCGACTTTAAATACAGATTCTTGTTTATTATATTTTGTAAGCCTTGGTGGTAAGATAGGTTTACTGAAATATATATCAAACCTGTCCCATCTCATGGTTTCAACTATCAAACCTGCCCCATCTCATGGTTCCCGCTAACAAACCTGTCCCATTTCATGGTTCCAGCTAACAAACCTGTCCCATCTCCTGGTTCCAGCTAACAAACCAGTCAAATCGCTTAATTTCCAGCTAACAAACCTGTTAAATCGCTTAGTTCTAGGTAACAAAACTGTCATATCGCTTGGCTCTAGCTATCAAACCTGTCCCATCTCATGGTTCCCGCTAACAAACCTGTCCCATCTCATGGTTCAAGCTAACAAACCTGTCCCATTTCATGGGTCCAGCTAACAAACATGTCAATTCTCATGGTTCCAGCTAACAAACCTGTCCCATCTCATGGTTCCAGCTAACAAACCTGTCCCATCTCATAGTTCCAGATATCCTGTTTCAGCTTACAAACCTGTTCCATCTCATGGTTCCCGCTAACAAACCTGTCCCATCTCATGGTTCCCGCTAACAAACCTGTCCCATCTCATGGTTCCCGCTAACAAACCTCGCCCATCTCATGGTTCAAGCCATCAAACCTGTCCAATGTCATGGTTCCCGCTAACAAACATGTCAAATCTCATGGTTCCCACTAACAAACCTGTCCCATCTCATGGTTCCAACTAACAAACCTGTCCCATCTCATGGATCAAACTATCAAACCTGTCCCATCTCATGGTTCCAGCTAACAAACCTGTCCCATTTCATGGTTCCAGCTAACAAACCTGGCCCATCTCATGGTTCCAACTAACCAACCTGTCCCATCTCATGGTCCCCGCTTACAAACCTGTCCCATCTCATAGTTCCAGCATCAAACATGTCCACTCTCATGGTTCCAACTAACAAACCTGTCCCATCTCATGGTTTTCGCAAGCAAACCTGTCCCATCTCATGGTTTCAGCTTACAAACCTGTCCCATTTCATGGTTCTCGCTAACAAACCTGGCCCATCTCCTGGTTTCAGCTTACAAACCTGTCCCATCTCATGGTTCCATCTAACAAACCTGTACAATCTCATGGTTTCCACAAACAAACCTGTCCCATCTCATGGTTCCAGCTTACAAACCTGGCCCATCTCATGGTTCCAGCTATCAAATCTGTTCCATCTCATGGTTCCAGCTAACAAACCTGTCCCATATCATGGTTCCCGCAAACAAACCTGGCCCTTCTCCTGGTTTCAGCTTACAAACCTGTCCCATCTTATGGTTCTCGTTAACAAACCTGTTCCATATTATGGTTCCCGCTAACAACCCTGTCCCATCTCATGGTTCCAGCTAACAAACCTGTCCCATCTCATGGTTTCCGCAAACAAACCTGTCCCATCTCATGGTTCCCGCTAACAAACCTGTCCACTCTCATGTTTCCAGCTATCAAATCTGTCCCATATCCTGGTTCCCGCTTACAAACCTGGCCCATCTCATGGTTCCAACTCACAAACCTGTCCCATCTCATGAATCCAGCTTACAAACTTGTCCACTGTCATGGTTCCAACTAACAAACCTGTCCCATCTCATGGTTCCAGCTAACAAACCTGTCCTATCTCATGGTTCCCGCTAACAAACCTGGCCCATCTCATGGTTCCAACTAACCAACCTGTCCTATCTCATGGTTTCCGTTTACAAACCTGTCCCATCTCATAGTTCCAGCTATCAAACCTGTCCACTCTCATGGTTCCAACTAACAAACCTGTCCCATCTCATGGTTCCAGCTAACAAACCTGTCCCATCTCATGGCTCCAACTAACACACTTGTCCCATCTCATGGTTCCCGCTTACAATCCTGATCCATCTCATGGTTCCAGCTATCAAACCTGTCCACTCTCATGGTTCCAACTAACAAACCTGTCCCATCTCATGGTTCCAGCTAACAAACCTGGCCCATCTCCTGGTTTCAGCTTACAAACCTGTCCCATCTCATGGTTCCAGCTATCAAATCTGTCCCATATCCTGGTTCCAGCTATCAAACCTGTCCCATCTCATGGTTCCTGCTAACAAACCTGTCCCATCCCATGGTTCCAGCTAACAAACCTGGCCCATCTCCTGGTTTCAGCTTACAAACCTGTCCCATCTCATGGTTCCAGATATCAAATCTGTCCCATCTCATGGTTCCCGCTAACAAACCTGTCCCATCTCATGGTTCCCGCTAACAAACTTGTCCCATATCATGGTTAAGGCTTTCAAATCCGTCCCATATCCTGGTTCCAGCTAACAAACCTGTCCCATCTCATGGTTTCCGCAAACAACCCTGTCCCAACTCATGGTTCCCGCTAACAAACATGTCAAATATCATGGTTCCCGCTATCAAATCTGTCCCATCTCATGGCTCCAGCTAACAAACCTGTCCCATATCCTGGTTTCAGCTAACAAACCTGCCCCATATCATGGTTCCAGCTAACATGATATCAAAGACATTGTAGAAATATACAGCTGTAGAATTGCAAACAGGCAGAATTGCCCTTCTCTTATAATATAATTTTCAAATGAATTTTGGTATTCTACCTTCCTTGTCCAATTGTCGTTCGCCGTTATGCTGCTTCGTCTGCATTCCTCATATTCTGTAAATTATGTTCATCAAGCTGTTTATTGTCATGACAATAAAAAAACACCGTCCAAGTATATTTCTTTATACAATTACTAAGTTGACAATGTGATTTTTCTTTAGTGACAATTCTGGGTCATGTTTATTATTTAGCGAGAAAATGTGTTGTTTTACTAGTGCAAATAGTTAAAATACTATTTTGGGTTAAAACACCGAAACACTGATTCGGTTTTAATTATTTATTCTTGAAATGCATATAATATATTACCGACCGGAAATAATCTTTCGGGGTAGACTGCGTAACATTGTGATAAAGATTTTTGTTATATTTGAACTGTTTACATTTTCCTTGACTTTCAAGGACACACCTAGCATAATAAGAGGGCACAGAAGTCAATACCTAAAATAGACCTACGAATTCATACAAAATCTTCAGCTTTCTCCAAAAATGTCTTATCTGGAAAGACAGTGTGATATTTGTTATTAAACAATGAGCTCATGAAACTAGCAGATAACATCATCTAACCACTATTGAATTGCAAATCACTTGCTTGACAGAGAAAAAATGGCTAACATATTGTAAATTACATATCCTATATCCTTGAAGTAAGGGTCAGATGAAGTATTATAGTCTACATTATTACATTCTAACCTAAGAATAACACACACTCCACAATTCCTTCTCTTTCTCTGTCTGTCATTCAGTTGTAACCCTTTCTCGGTCATTAATTCCATTCAAACTTCACAGATTTGATGACCACCATGGAAAGGCGTTTTTCCCATAAAATATGCCTCAACAATAAGGTCATGATAAATTGGAAGTCAACGTTAAAAATAATGATTGTTGTTTAAAATTTAGTCGCAGTAGTATATGATTTCTGTGTTCTCATCTTATATGACTTTTTTCAACATATATCTTATTATCCATCAGCTTTTGCCCAACTGTAGGCATATGTCATTGGCTCTGAGACATACTTTATCATATAGTCTCTGTTTGAAGCTTCTTTCTCACAGATTGACCAATTTGACAACTTCATTTCTTTGACTTGGAATGAGGCATTTTTTGCGTGAATGTCTAGAAAACAGTGATAGAAAACTGCTGACTAATGATCAGATCGTTTTTTAAATTTGCCTTTTTGGAATTTGATGCTTTATGCATTAGAGCGTTACTTACGCTTTTAGGAAATGGAAATATTCAGGTTTTCAAACAATTGATCCATATTCTATTGTTTTATCTTAAATGACTTAACTAAAGTTTGGTTCTGAGACAAAAAAAATAATGCCAAAACTGTCAATCTGTAGAGCTTTTATTGACGAAGCTGGAGACCCCTATTCCCTGTCAGGGTCACGTTCTGATGTAGCTTGTGCCAAAACGGTTGTTTACCTAACAGTATCTTGCTATAAGTACATATACAACCTGAATGGCAAAAATGTTGGTTAGACTTATTGTTGAATAAAAATATTGCCTTGTATCTGTCTGTCATATAAAGACCTTTTCTTCAGATATGCCTTCTACATTGCTGTAAATGCTACTCAAAATTGCTGAACGCATTGTTTCGTGTTCTTGGTTGACAGTTGTGTTAGCGCTACGAGCAGTAAACAGGTAAACACATGATTCATAGTCTGGTCGGTTTGTACTTTATTTTATTCTTATTCGTTGGTAACAAATATTGCTTGTTTGATTATAATTCGTAAAACATACTCCAAATTACATCCTGTATCATTTAATCGGGTAGAATGGAATGTATAGGGTTGTTGTAGCTCAGTTATTGTCAAAGGTTGAACACATGTGCATAATAATACAATACGGAACTAACTGCTAAATGTTGACTGTTAAATGTATCCGGAATTATGACATTTTCTTAGAAATAAACCAATATTGTAGTATAGAATACAACTGAAGCATGGTTTACAATGAATCTATGAGCGTATGATACGTACGTACTCGTAACATTTTATTTCCGCTAGGCTGATATTACTTGTAACGTTAATGTAGTAGCATGCTGTTTAAGTTCTAATTTTTGGTTTGATGCGTGTTGCGTTGCTAAATATTAATATGAGCGTACTTTAGAATGTTGCACTTTACATATGAATTATCTTGTTTAATTTGTTTTAATGGTTTGAATAACGTGTGCATTTTTACCGTCGAACTTGTGCCAATGTTATAACGGTAGACCTTCACTGGCTTTCGATAGGTGTCGGAACTGCATTAGCCGTATAATTATACCGCTGCTGAACAAGGTTATTCTTATCCAAAACAAGAAGTTGTCCTTATATATAATATACCCCTTGATAACTAAGAGACATAGCAGTCAGATTTAAATTATTGATACAAATTTAAAAATATTATGTCGCCAGTATATCGCCATTTATAAATCTTGCCCGCAAACAAATATTTGTGATTTTGCATGAAAAAGGAATCTTCAGCAAAATACCGATATATTAAAGGTGACTGGCTCTGATTATTCTTTCCCTGACATAATGGGCAGTTTTCGGCCTTTCTCCCTTACTTAAATAAATTATGGTCATTGTCTTCATTGCTGCCGGTGACTGTTTATCAATATTTTAAGTTTAATCTGATGACAAGAAAAATGCTTCCCTTCGTAACGACAGAGTATGATAGTGTATCAAATGTATGCATATTATCGTACAAAAATATTAAACTTTTGAGAACTGTGGTGATATACTTGAACGTGTGAATACGCACCTGTTTTTGTTTTCTCCATGCGTGTTTGTGACCCATTATTAAAATTGCTGTTTAGTTTAATATCGGAAATAAAAAATATAATAAGATGATAATTTCGTTTTAGGTTTGTACAAACATCGGTTCCACAAAGCCTTATGTATTCTTAAGCAGTATGTTTCCCTAATTTGATGGTTTATAAAGTTTGCCATAGACATTAGTTTCAGTCAATGATCGCTTTAAAAGGGACTGTATATGGTGACTGTAAATTGAATCTGTTTCCTCAGTAACGGTCGATTGATTGATATAGAAATGTATATATATATGTAAATGTATGTACCTGACCGACACGCAAAATCTGTACACACATTGTGTTAACTATTCTGTATTGTACATCACCATGTTGTTTTATTTAAACATTATGTTACCCTTTCATTTATAATACATATGTATAGTGTAGTAATTTGTACATAACTTGTATATCAGCAGAAATGGGGGGAATAAAGAAGATAGATAGATAGACTTCAGATCCATAGCCTTTTCCGCCCTGGATATTACAATACCATTTCAATGGAGTGCATGCCAGATGTGATCTTATCGCATATGCTGATAAACGGCAAAGCATACTCATACATGGACATGCCGTGAATGAAAACCAATGTATATTTAAATACAAATATGAATGCAAATATATACATTTGTATATCGCAAAAGTATTGTTAAATACTCTATTGTACAGTTCATGACCTATTTACCGTCATACATGCACATATACATGTGAAACTCTTCAGATATAGAATAGTCCAAACAAATAAGTTTTCAGTTCCTTTCTGAAAGTAATTGCACAATTGATTTGTTTTATACATCAATGATGAGTATTCCACCATTTTGGCTCAACCATAACCAGCAGATCTTAGTCCGTATTTTCCCTGAACACGGTTTAACATTTTTTTAATAGGATCGAGCTGTTCTCTGCACAATTCGAAACACAGTGACACGAATTTTGAACATTACTCTCACGGGAAGATTAAGGACTTCAGTAGGTGGATATCCGTATTGTGTATTTGTCACAACTCTCGCTGTTTTGTTTTGAACATTCTGAAGTTTGCGGTCTGTTAATCAGATAGGCAGGGATATCCGCAAAAGTCAGAAAGAGAATGAATAAGCCCGTGTACCATTATCTCTGTTGAATTTTGTGAAAGGTGTTTACGAATGTCTGATATGCATAAGCGTTATTATTTATTTGGTAATGCCATTGATTCGGAACGGTCAACGAAACATGCCGGAACCGACTTACTAAGAGTTTTAAACGGGTTTAGAGCTGATAAAGTGCTTACCATTTGCTTGAACATGGATGATTGTATGTTTTGTGAAATATTTGAAGCCCTTTTCCGACCATTTGATCTTTGTGCCATTAAACAAGGCTACTGGACATGTCCCTGTAACTTATTTTCAATTTCTTATTGATAATATCCTTTTGGCGTTTACTGTTAAATACATATTTCCTGTCATCGGCCACAAAAGTGTAAGTTTTCTAGGAAAACAAAATATGTGCCTGTTTTGTATATAAATACTTTCTGGGTGTTTTTCTCCACTGCAAATCACTGATGTCATTGCCTCTATAGTTGCAAGTAAGACACGTAACTGGTATTGGTTTTGTGTTCGTGATATTCGTGTTTTGTTACTGTCTTTGTCTTTGGAACTGTACATGTTTTTAGCTCATTTGTGTTGCTAGTCTAAGTACTGCCTTGACATTAAAAGGCAAGGTAACAGCTGCATGATTGCACTTCCAAGTTTTGAGCTTTATACCACTGGCACCGGATTTTCAAACTCAAACAATTTTTTTTAAAATCATTTTTTTTTTTTAAATATGCATTTTGTACTGTATAGTTAGTATAATATACAGTACAAAGTGCATATCTAAAATAAAAAAATAAAAATTTCACATATTCGGTATAACAATTTTTAGTGAGGAATTATAAGATTATTTTTTTTTGATTTTTTAAAAAAAATGTTTGAGTTTGAAAATCCGGTGCCAGTGGGTTCAAGGTAAGCAGCTAGGCAAGATGAAAACATGTGACGTTTGTGTCCCTCGTCGAGCTTCTGTTAGGCCGTGATTCTGGTGTTTTAAATCAACAATATACATGTCGAATCTGGTAACTTGGCATGATATATCTGTATTTGTGGGCATGTAAAGTTCCGCAGAATTATCGACAGTCGAATAGATTTTTGATATGTGTAGTACCATCTCAACAAATTAGTTCAAATCATGTCTCCGTGGCTTAGCCTGATCTTGATGTTTGTACCCAGATAGCAATGTATACTTTACTTAGTATCATTCACTTCCTTTCGTTTTAAGATTTAGTTGCTTGGCATATAACTTTGAATAGTGACTACTTTTGTTCGAAGATAGCGGAATGCAAAAAAAAGCAAACGGACATAAGGTGAGCGACTGGGCCATAACTGCCATCTTATTGTTCTTTGCTTGCGTCATTTCAAGGCAGAAGAACTCGGATGTTTAGTCTGTTTTGACGATGCAATGGCCAAGTTTATATCTTCATATAATGCGCCCTTCATCTTAAATAAATGTGAACTATATTTACATGCGTTTACAAGGCTAACCAGAAACTAGTAATGAATTTAATATTCAATAACAAGCTAGGACGGGGATTTTTGGAGATGGGGTTGAAACGAGCGGCCTGATTCTGGGCTTAAATATTTCATTTATCAAAATTCGATGTGTTACGGAATTTAAAATTTTAAACTATCATGTTTGTTTTTTTAGGTTCTGTTTGTTTTTAAGAAAATTGGAGAAATGGGCAAAGTCATAACGCCGTTTTGTAAACTATTCGTAGGCCTCAACCCCAAAACTATTATGATATTAAACAAGATTTGAGTTCTGTTTAAAAAAATATTGCGCAAATGTGTTGCAAGTTTCGGCACTCTAGCTAAATAACTAGCTAATAAGTTGTTTACCGCTTCCGGTGTAGCAAATATTGGATCAAAATTCGAAGCAGAAAAACGTACAATTTCCCAATCCTGTGCAAGAAAAAATACTAAAATACGGGCTTTGAAGTGGAGAAACATCAAGTCTTATAATTCAAAAACCGACGTTTGATTGCATTGCCATAAAACATCAGAGAGACTTCATGAATTTCTGTAGTTCAATAAACCGCAGAAAACCAGAAACCATGTGCATCGATGTTGGTATTTCCTTTCTCATGGTATGCTAATGTCTAGACTGATACAAACCGTTATTTATACGAACTATTTCATGGGAAACATGTTAGCTAACTGAAAAGGTATCTATATCGCTCGTCTAAGTATTGCAGCTTAAAACATCAAATCGAGCCATAATGAGTTGAACAAGACATTATTGAGTTTCAACTGATTAGGTAGAAAACGTTTCAGTAGGAAGGTTTTAAATGGATTATAAACATATAACATAGTAACCTAGGTTTTGACCATGCATTTTTCGCACTGGTAATAAACATCAATTGTTTATAAGGCATTCAATCAAACCGCGTAGGATGACGATTGGTTATAAAAATTGTCATCTGGAACGTTGACAAGATGTTTCTAATATTTAATTTAGTGACCAGCGTTTAAGCCGGACATGACCCTGAGTTGAATTTGACCCAGTTATGACTGAAGCCCAGATTCTGACCAGGCTATTATAAAAAAGTGTGTAGAAAAATATGGCATCTTAAGTTAACCAGGAGACCTGCTTGTTGATCAGAACAAACTCATTACTTAACTTGACTTTGATTTTAAATACACACGTGGTCAACATTCAAAAAGATGGAGAACGTGAATTCTTGTTTAGATCGTTTGAACTTTTGACAAAGCGACATCCTTTTTGACGAGACATGGCCTATATCAAACTATATATTTTGTGATACAAACATTCTGACATACTTTAACTGTGAGTAGGAACTCTCGTCTTCGGAGTGTGAACAAGGCTTTTACCAACATTGGTAAAGTGACATACGTTTTAACTAGGGATGACAATAACAAGATTACCTATACAATATTTTATACACCAAAACAGTATGACCCAGTCCAATAAACATTTGGGTAGAAAACAAGTGTCCAGGGTTTATTTCAACATTTCAAATTGTGAACTACTTTTTGACCTGACATGACCCAAACTTTCACTATGCCTAGGTTTAAGTGACAAACATTCTGATCAAGTTTTAAAAAATTAATGAGGGACAATAATCGACCATTCTAGTTTACCATTAACACATTAAGCTCAGGAGAGCTAAAACAACACAATATGTAATGTTTCTAGTTTTAATTCAATACAACAAAAACAAAACAATGGTCATCCAACATTCAACATTACCTTTACAGTTTAGAATGGGAATTCATGAAGGTCAGGCCACACCTTCAAACAGCAATGACAGACATGTCTGAACTTAGATAAATAAGACAAATATACAGAAAATGGCACAAGTGTATATTTATTAAATGCGCTTAACCAATTATTTTAGACAGAACAGTGTCTTAGTTCATGCAGTCAAAGGATACCCATCTTGCAACAGTATGGTAGAGCAGAGTCATTTCCTAGAAGTTTAAACTTGTGATGCGCTTTTACCATATATTCACCAGGTTCAGCCATATTTCAGTCAGTATGGCGTGCTATGTTGCTTTAAAATCACATTTAACTACTTGTGCTTGTGAAAAACTTGTATCTTTTTGATAGGTCGATAGAATGATCTGCTTTCCTATCCAGTGGTATGCTATACATGTATGTGCACGAGTTCACGTGTTTTTGCAGCTTTCTTAACATTACTAATAAAACACCCCATGTATTTGAAGATTTTGGCAAAGCAGTTTTATAATAAGATATAATAAAACATTACCATAGGATGAAACCAACAATAGGGACCATGAAACAGCTAGTCCATTTTGTTGTTTACAAATGCAGTATCATTTTCTATAACAATTATTATTATCATGCAAAAAGTATCAACACTAAAAAATAATACTATTATTCAAATGAATAATATATGTACATGTAGATATCACAGACATTGACATAAAGTTTATCACTATCAAACACTTAAAATTTACATGCATGCAAGTTTGCAATAGACACCCAAAATAATGACATGATATTTTGGTTATTTATTGTTCACATATTATATGTTGCCTACAATCAAAACTTTGAGAATTTAATCAATTTATACATAAAATCATGTCCATGATTATGGATTTACGAAATTTTCTTCACTTCATTGTGTTCATTATCAACAATAAAATGAATTTCCATTGCTCAGAATATGGTGTGTGATTTATAAAATGATTTAATTCATAATAAAAAAAAGCTCAAAATCAAAATAGAGAAAAATAATGAATTCATACATACATTATAAATATTATAAAGATAACGCCTAATCTACCATCATAATCGTTCATTAAGACCAGTATTTTCCTGTTCAACATCAGCCAGTGAGTGGTGCAGTTTTCTGTGGGCATTCATTGCTTTGAGGTTCAAGATTGATGAGATCGTCGACAACGGAGCCTGCTTCCAGCTGCCGCAGAACAAGCCTCTTGTATACACCGCCTTTCCTGATCAACTCCTCATGCGTACCTTGTTCTCCAATCACTCCTTTGTCTATTACAACCACCTGCAAGTTTTCAACATAAATGTAGCTCACAACATCACTGATATGGCTGAAATATTTCTTTTCAAAATATGTATAAAGTTATAAGATTGTTTTTGATATATTCAAATCTCATTCTCCAATCCTCATAATTCTTACAATCCAGGACAAGAGCAACACACTTTATAACCAGATAGCATTCTTTTTATGATTTCTTTTCATGTCCATCTGTACGAAACCATGTGAATGGAGCGTAGTCTGAATGCTTCTTTAAATATTGATTATTTATTAGCTACCTTTGATGCATTGCGTACAGTGGAGAGTCTATGTGCTATAACCACGACTGTACGACCCTTCATTGCACGATCTATGGCCTCCTGTACTAGATGCTCTGACTCTGCATCAAGCGCACTTGTTGCCTACAACATAAAGTCAATAAGCCATGATACGTGTAGACATTTTATGTGCTTATTTTAAGTCTACAATTAAGTTACTATTTACTACTGATCCATAATGATCATCATGATGATGATCATCATCATCGTGGTCGTCGTCGTCGTCATCATCATCATCATCATCATCATCACTTGTATTTGCTTCCCTTTCCAAGACTATTCTTTTGTACATGATTTCATAAAAATACAACACCCACTAAAAATTGTCAACATTTTAAAACATGTAAAGTGTACATTTACCTCATTCATCAAGAGAACGGTTGGGTCCATGTACATGTACACTCACCTCATCAAGCAATAGTATGGTTGGGTCCATGTTCATGTACACTCACCTCATCAAGCAATAGTATGGCTGGGTCCATGTACATGTACACTCACCTCATCAAGCAATAGTATGGTTGGGTCCATGTTCATGTACACTCACCTCATCAAGAAAGAGCATGGTTGGGTCGGTGTTGATGTACACTCACCTCATCCAGCTAGGGTATGGTTGGGTCAATGTTCATGTATACTCTTTAGCAAGGGTATGGTTGGGTCTTAGTTCATGCACACTCACCTCATACTGAAAGGGAATGGTTGGGTCCATGTTCATGAACATTAACCTCATCTAGCAAGAGAATGGTTGGGTCTGTGTTCATGTACACTCACCTCATCTAGCAAGAGTATGGTTGGGTCAATGTTCATGAACACTCACCTTATCCATCAGGAGTATTGTGGGTCCATGTTCATGCAGCAAGAGTATGGTTTGGTCCATGTTTATGTACACTCATTCATATACACTCACCTCATCCAGCAAGAGTATGGTTGGGCCTGTGTTCATGAACACTCATCTCATTCAGCAAGAGTATGATTGGGGTCTGTGTTCATGTACACTCACCTCATACAGCAAGAGTATGGTTGGGTCTGTGTTCTTGTACTTGAACCTCATCCAGCAAGAGTATGGTTGGGTCCATGTTCATATACTTACCTCATACAGCGAGAGTATGGTTGAGTCCATGTTCACATACACTCACCTCATACAGCGAGAGCATGGTTGGGTCCATGTTCCTATACACTAACCTCATCCAGCAATATTATGGCTGGGTCCATGTTCATATACATTCACCTCATACAGCGAGAGCATGGTTGGGTCCATGTTCCTATACACTAACCTCATCCAGCAATATTATGGTTGAGTCCATGTTCATATACTTACCTCATACAGCGAGAGTATGGCTGGGTCCATGTTCATATACACTAACCACATCCAGCAATAGTATGGTTGGGTTCATGTTCATATACACTAACCACATCCAGCAATAGTATGGTTGGGTCCATGTTCCTATACACTAACCTCATCCAGCAATAGTATGGTTGGGTCCATGTTCCTATACACTAACCTCATCCAGCAATATTATGGTTGAGTCCATGTTCATATACTTACCTCATACAGCGAGAGTATGGCTGGGTCCATGTTCATATACATTCACCTCATACAGCAAGAGTATGGTTGGGTTCATGTTCATATACTTACCTCATACAGCGAGAGTATGGTTGGGTCCATGTTCCTATACACTAACCTCATCCAGCAATATTATGGTTGAGTCCATGTTCATATACTTACCTCATACAGCGAGAGTATGGCTGGGTCCATGTTCATATACATTCACCTCATACAGCAAGAGTATGGTTGAGTCCATGTTCATATACTTACCTCATACAGCGAGAGTATGGCTGGGTCCATGTTCATATACATTCACCTCATACAGCAAGAGTATGGTTGGGTTCATGTTCACTCACCTCATCAAGCAACAGTATGGTTAGGTCCATGGTCATGCACACTAACCTCATCCAGCAAGAGTATGGTTGGGTCAATGGTAATGCACACTAACCTCATCCATCAAGAGTATGGTTGGGTCTGTGTTAATGCACACTAACCTCATCCATCAAGAGTATGGTTGGGTCTGTGTTTATGCACACTAACCTCATCCATCAAGAGTATGGGTGGGTCCATGGTCATGCACATTAACCTCATCCAGCAAGAGTATGGTTGGGTCTATGTTCACGCACACTAACCTCATCCATCAAGAGTATGGTTGGGTTCATGTTCTCTCACCTCATCCATCAAGAGTATGGTTTGGTCCATGTCCATGAACACTAACCTCATCCAACATGGATGGGTTGGTGTCATGTACATTCACTTATCCAGCAAGGGTATGGTTGGGTCTGTTATAATGAATACTCACCTCATCCAGCAGGAGAATAGTTGGGTCCATGATGAGTGCACGAGCAATGGCTATTCTCTGTTTTTGTCCACCAGATAAACGCACACCACGCTCACCGACCTTTGTTTCATATCCTTCTTCAAAACTTGATATAAACTCATGAGCATTCGCTTCCATTGCTACAGATATGACCTGCGGGAAAACAAAAATATATCTTTTTATCAAAGTTCCTTGATGTACAAATGTGCTAACTAAAGAAAAAACAACTTGAAAAAATTAAGACACTGTGACAAATAGTTTATAAAAAAAAACACACAAAACATTTTTATATAACGAAATAGATAAAACATTTATAACTTAATGACTGGCTATTTTTTATAATTTTTCTAATCAATGCCATTTGATGCAAGACAACACAGTCAGCTCCTGGCTCACACCAAGATCTTCACATATACAGTTCCTTAAGGCTTGAAATACCCCTAACACATAACTTATACCCTACCTCCTCAAGTGTCGCCTGCCTTCCGTACGCAATGTTGTCCTTAATCGAGCAGGCAAAAAGAGTAGGCTCCTGACTCACCATGGAGATTTTCTGACGAAACCACATGGGGTCAAGGTCACGCAAGTCTTGCCCTCCTATAAACAACAACAAAAATTAATATACTAACATGCAAAGAGATTTTTTACATGCTCAGTGTAGATATGAAAAAGTATTTTAATAAATATAAAAATAACAAGCTTTTAACCTGGAGATTTTGACCCATGTGACCACCTTAATTGCCATGAGATTTCATCAAGGTTAAAAATTCTGTTCGAGTTTGCGCATATACCCAAACAATCATTACCATGATAAGGTTCAGACAAAAAATATATGATTGAACAAGTGATTTAATTTTTTATCAAATGTGACCCAGTTTTAAATATATTCAAATTCATCATTCTGATTTACAAAGTTTGATGATTGTTGGATCAAATATAATGCCTCTTGTGTGTTCTCAAGATTTTTTGACGATTTGTCCTGGTGACCTAGATTTTGATCCAATGTGACCCACTTTCACATGCGGTCGGGTTTCATCAAGGGGAACATTTTGACTGAATGGATGGAACGACAACAACAAAACAGTATCCTCCTACTGAAAGTTTCAGTTGAGTGCAGGATAATTAGGTAATATTTTTTCTAAACTGCACCAATATTATAATTGGTCAACGGAATCATTATAAAGAGCTCCTATAAACTTTATTCAAGAGAATTATAGCACTTCATTATCATTCAAGTGATAATATAGCCTGACAATAACAAATCAACTTACCAAGAGTGATGTAACCATCATCCGGGTCATAGAAGCGCTCTATGAGGTTGACAATGGTGGATTTACCTCCCCCTGATGGTCCGACAAGGGCAACCATTTCCCCTGGTTCCACCGTAAGGCATAGATTCTGACAGAGAAGTAAAAACATACAGGTTAGATGATAGAATATTTCACAACCTGCTATAAAAAGGTAAAATACTTCTGTTAGGTAATAAACATTCAGAGTTTAAAATCGGATATGTACGTCATTCATGCAAAAACAGCACTCTTGAAGATACCTGGTTGTTAAGAAGTTCATCATAAATAAATGCAGAGTGGGGATCAAAGTCATTTAAATGATGTCTGTGTCTGAAACACCCACAACTCTCCTCATGCAGGAGAATGGAGATTTGACGGCAAACGAAAGCCAAATCACCCATGAATGAGGCACAAAATGACACAACCAAGGAAAAGGCAAAAAGTTCTAAAACAATTTCCCACTCACATTGCAGCATTCATTTCTATTAATTTGCCAACTACAAAGTCATAAACATAATTTTACAAATAAATATAACGTTCTGTGTGTAGCATACTCCTTTAACAAGATATGTCTGCATGCTGCCAAGTGCAAAGAATTTGTGCATACAAGGCTATAAAGTTAGGAATGAAAGGAATCTTTCAATGAAAAGAAACATTTTATACCATGAATAAAACAAGAAGGTTGTTTTGAAGTAAATAAGCTAAAAACAATCACAAAAATTTGTTCAATATAAAATACCTAAAATAATGCTTTAAAAGAGATTTAACTTATATTATAATGCTTATCTGTAAAGTATAACTTTGGGGATGCACTGTATGCAGCTTATGATCTTTCCACAATGATTTGGGCTCTTTTTATGTGTAAGAAAAAATATTTCATTTTAGGTTAAGGGAGAAATTGAAACCCCTTAATTTATATCTGAATTTTACGAGAAACTTGATCGATTTGATCTGGGGGTTTTATTTTTCTGATATTTAATATATTTCTTTTATATAAAAACATTATTTGAGGTATTTTTTTCTGGCTTTAAGACAAGAAACATATATCCCCTCATACCTCTAGCAGTATGAGCATCATTATGTACTTCATAATCTGATCTTTTCAACTAATCAATATCTGAATTTATAAAGAAGCAAGTGCTGTCACAATAAAATTAACAAGAAACGCTGCAATGCGACAAAACCAGGTTTTCAATGAGTGACTTCAGCCTTCATTGTGAGATTCAGTTTTAACCCTTTTTTCTATTTTTAGTAACAGTGGACTTGACTTTGGCTATCCCACGAAAGTTGTCCATAAACTCTTCTTAATATACCAAGTTTAGTCAAGATAAACAAAGTAGGATGGATAGTTGGGAACAAATGCAAAACCTTAACCTGAATTTCGAAGTATATAATAATGGGTCATAATTTGCATTATATGCTAAAATAACAGTTATATAACGTGGTTATTAAAATAGGTTTAATGATTGTGTACTGTTATATAAAGTATAAATGCAATACATGACGCAGTTGCTGAGATATTAACTTAATTATCACATGCTAAGATATTAACGTATTTGATGTTTCATACAAAATCTTAACCAGAATTTCTAAGGTAAATAATAAAGGACCATAATTTGCATGCTATGCAATATAGAGTTATCTAACTTGTTTAATTTATGTAGGTGGATAGTTGGGAACACATGTTTAAGTTTTAATGCAATACATCAAGTGGTTGCAGACATATAAAACTATGTTTGCTAATGTGAAACCTAATCAAAAAGTCAAATAATGTTTGCAATTGTTTGCATTATATGCAATATATTGTTATCTTACATCATTAATTAAATAGGTTTGGTGGTTGGGAACACATGTCTAAAGTTTCAAAGCAATACATATTGTTTTTGCTGTGGTAATGACTTAAAGTGCTTACAGACAAAACCTTAACCAAGGTGTGATGCCGACGCTAGGGCAGGTACTATAGCTCTCCATATTCTTCAAATATTTCATTGTAAGAATCTGTGTTAAAATTCTATGAAGTATCATTGAAACCTCATCAACAATAACGAAGATGTGGCTGACAAGGCTAAGACACCCTTTCCTTCCTGAACCAAAGTGTGACCTTGATCTATGAGCAGAGAATGTGAATGTTATGCATAACACATCTTCCTATGGTGTTCTTCAATTCTGTGAAACTTGATAAAAAACACAATTATGATTGTAACAAAGAATAACTGCATTGACCTTTGAGTCAAGAGCATAACTTTATAGGAAAACATCTTCGAATGGTGCTCTACTATTCTTCTAAGTTCAATTAATTTCAAATTAAAGAAATTGTTAATGGACAGACAAGCTGACAGTCTGCTTTGAGTTTGCAGCTTCTATAGATACTGTATTATATTAACTTAACAAATCTGTATTTTTTTCATGAACATTTCTGCCAGTAGATTATCGTTCAAAATCAACAACATCAGACTAAAAGAAAATAATGATACGTGCAGACTCTCCTGCATTTCGTTGTGATCACATCATCAACTTTCTGCCTGGTAAAAACCTCAAGACATTAGAAAAACAAAAATTGATGCAAAAATTACAAATTAAGATCGTTAAATGCCATTTATTTTATGTGTAAACTTAACGGTAACGTAAGTAGAATGACAGCAGTGGTAATTCATTATGTATTTGTAAAGACTACAACAGGTAGATACTAGCATATAACTTTTTAAGTGAAGCATTCTGCTATTTTGAATTATAAGACGATACTTCAGCAAGAAAATATAACATTTTATGAACACTTCAACCATTACAAACTTACTGTAATCACTTTGCTCTCAGGTCTTGATGGGTAGGTGAAATCAACAGACTTGAACTCGATTCCTGCAAATTAAAACAATGATTTTTTTTTAATTCTGACGCAATAAAAACTGGCAATTAAAAGTCCTAAATTTGCAAACCTGTTGTTATTGTTCTTGTTTTTATGTTTATTACGTTTCAAACCAGCTCATATTCTGGAATTTTACAGCAAGGTTATAATAGTATAGTCATAAAATATGAAGTAGTCTAGTCATAAAGGTACTTCTATATATTTCCCTACCGCGAAGTTGAGTATATGCTTCCCAGCGAAGGTCCTTTCTCAAGGCCTGTATTGTCAGAAACTAGAACTAGTTTCTATCCAGTGAAAAACTGTCAGCATGTTTCATATCAGCCTTTATCGGCCTATATCCTTTTGAATACCGCTACCATATATCAACAGGCTACCGTAACCGCCTAATGCAGACCAAGTTTTCGAGGGTGCTGGTTACAACTACTGTTTTACTGTAGGAATACTGTAGGCGACTGAAACGTACCGAAATAAGAGGTACATCCAGTTCCACAGCCGCAAAATGCACATTTTCCACAAATTTGTGGTACGTTTTTCATTAAAATAAGAAGGATTCTGAATTTTAAAAAACAGCATTAGTACGCTATGGTACTTTGTCTTAGTAACAGTTACTACACTACGTAAATTTCTTTCCAATATAATAACCATGCAAAAATAAGCAACGGTATTACTTTAAAAATCGTCATTCAACATTCATCGGCTCTTGCTTTAGTATACTTGCTTTAATAAGACAGCATGCTTATGTTTTTTCTCTTGTATCAAGAGTACACTGTGGTATCACTGTTAAATTTAAGAAATGAGCAAAACTGCGCAGTGGTATTACTGAGATTTGTTTTACGGACCTGTGTGTAAGGTAGACATTTCATGATTAAATTAAACTATAATCAGTCACTTTGGTAGCTTTCTCGAATTTAGAAGTATGCAAAACTATGCAGCGGTAGTTCTGGTATAAACATAATACGTTATCAACATAACACAACCCATTTTAAAGGCGAATGAAGTTGCCTTTGAAGGTCATTTAAAGCTAGTAAATAATAATAATACGCCCTCTTTAACTGTTGAAATACATTAGCTATAACATTCTTATAATTTCAACAGGACATCTTTTACCTGATCGCTATAAAGTTATCATGGAAACCATAGTGACTGCAAATATATCAATACAACATCCATTACCAAATAGCTGTACAGTTGCCATGGAAATCACTGCAATAGAAAATAAACCAACCGGACAAATATCACAAGGTCGCTATCAAGGTTACATTGGAACCACAGTGACCCTCTTATGCAAGCTGTATGGGAAACCTCTATGACATAATACAACATGCATCAATACATATATGTTGATGAAGAAATGATCAAATGTCACGGTCACCATTTAAGAATCTTTGGTGCTCCTTACAAGCCCGCAAAAAGAGGAATTAAAATTTTCGCGTGTCATGGGGTATCTCAGGAATTAACAGGTGTACTTAAGTAGACAGATAGAAGTGGGGTTGACTCAAACAGTTGTATAGAGAACTGAAGAGAAAACATCACAGGACGAAGTCATGTTGTATTTGCCGACAAGTTTGAAACATCAGTTCCCCTGGCGCTTGAAAAAAAATCTACACATTCCTGTCGCGCATTTAACACCGGAAGGAAATATTGATTAATCGCAAAATCAGTCCACGAAAGTTATGATACTCAGCAGAGGGGAACACATGGCATGAAATACCTCAGATGGGAAGCTTATAGCCACTGCATGAGAATAATCTAAACATGTGTGCAACTGGATTACATGTTTCAATCCTATAATAAATAGCCGACAAAACAAGGTTTTGAGGGAACAAGTAAATACAAAGGAAAGTGGGGAAAAAGCATGCATCAAATTCCGCAAGTTATTTTTTAATTAAAAAAGTACATGGGTGTTGTATACAGACAGTCATGCCATCTCAAAATCAAATAGAGTGTACAAACACAAAGCGTTCGTTTGTGGACCTATTTTGTGTGGTTTGCCGTGGACATCTCGCTTGTGATTCATCATGTATAAAGCGGCTACCCATAAACGGTTTGAGAGAATGGTAATACTTTTTTACAGTAAATTACAAACATGCTGTAGAATGTTGAATCGTAACAATAATCACGTTAAAAAACATACTGATCGTTGCATGTACTACCAAAATGAAACATAAGTAACATCTTTTAAAATCAAGCAGCTGTTTAATGTTTTCTGTTTCTGCTTTTAGGTTGCAGAAGAACTTATCGGCGGGAATAGCACACATATAAGGAAATCCAAACAAACAAGCGCCATTTCTGAACTTGACCTCTTTGACAATGTGCAGTGCAGAGTCAGCTTGCACAAATAAAATTCTAATGTTTATAAAATAAAACTTAAATGAAATTGTTATTTTATTTAAGGGAATGTTTTATTCCGTATCATTGCATTACCTCTAGAAAAGGCCAAATGGGGTCAAGTCCACCAAGACTATGGCTCCAAAAACACAGAGGAACGAAAAACGACAACTCAAGTATGTAAAACATTTTCAATAATGTATTTTTTATATTATTACATTTTGAAACGACCCTTAAATCGAAACAATGAACGGTCTCTTTAAGTTCATGAAAATGCATACATTAAATTAATTCTACTGTTTAATGCCACATCTTTAATTTCAGAGTCTAGTACAAGAAAGCGCCGTTTAGATCAATCAGGTATTAAAATAAATTTTCAATATAGTATTGATGAAATAATTATAACAAAATGTTGTTCAGGTGTCAACTTTTTGTTCCTGAAGGGACAAATGATGTTTGTTTTATTTTTTTTATAGAATCAAACATTTTGTGCTTGAAATAAGGACATATTTTACGAAAGTACGCATAAATAATGCAATTGTCGCTTACAATGAGTCTTTACAACAAATATTCATCAATATGTGATGTCTTTTTACAGACCGATGATATTCCATTGCATCAGAAACTCCACTAGACTCTGTTGCTGTCTCGTTAATCGCATGCTGTGATTATACTGGTGTTATTTCCCGTGACATATCTTGCGATATTTTTTCCAAGATAAAAGTTACAGTCAAATACTTTGATTTATGTTTTGGTCTATATTTTTCTTTATATAATTATGTACAAGTGTTCTTTGTTGATATAGAGGATAGTATTATCATTATTAATTATCGTCATGTTTGATTTTATCCCTATGTATTCCCCAAGTTCCTATGATGTAAATACATTAATGAAATTCAATTCATGATCTATACATTTTAATACCTTGATGTATGAATGAATTGTGAATCCGTATTTGGATTAAGTCTTATAAGTATACATTTATATGGGAAATGAAAAGCATGTGTGTAAAATATCATGATAGAGGGTTGTTATCTTAATTCCTTTCAGATTTATTTGATATAAAACATGTTGTTTTGTAATTGTTCTATGCATGTGTAAATAATAGCAGAAACAAAAATATGTATAGTATAATGAAAACATCAGGGATAATCCCATTAGTTAAACATTCAAAAATAAGCCCTGTTTAGGGTAACACGTCAAGGACCCAAACAACAATGAACTAGAGACACAAACATATTAACACCACTTCTTAAATCATAAGTTTCACTTTTGGTTTTATTTCTGAATTTTACATGAAATGACACGTGCCTGGAAAACTGTGATAATGTGATGTCTGCATTAAAATTAAGCATGGCTGAAATAGCATATATATACACACATGGTTCAGTCACACATGACATTCCAGAGAGTTTTTATGAGGATTTCTTCAATTAACTTTGATTCAAGCACACACATGCATAAATTGATTGAAATAAAAAACGTTTCGCAACGTTGTATTTCAAACATCTTCTGAAGCATTGTACTTTTGAAATATTTTGGAAAACCTTTTTCTACTACTGTAGTACAAAATTGCAGTTTTAGAAATATCAAATACTAGCCGTAGCGTATTTATGAGGAAAAAACAAACATTAATATCAAGTTACTACAAAAGTTAAAACTGCCATAGTGTACCTATGCATGGACACGTGGTATTATTTCAAGATTGATAATAACATTAATCGTCTCCGGCAATTTTGAAATACATATAGATAAAATGTCTATACTAGAACTACCAGAGTGTATTCATGAATAATAGTATCCTTTATGTATTTAACAAATTGTTAAAAGAAGCAATTCCTATCGACAAAACACCCCTATAGTAGCTTTATAAAAGTTAAAAAGTAGCCAATACCGAAGATGAAAAATACCACTATCTACATATCACAGGATTACCATTGCGCTGTTTTGCATGTGCGTTTACCTACTGATGATGGTCTTCAATTAAATTACTACAACACACGTCTACGGTTATAGCTACATCTGTTCAATATTCATCATATCCTTAGTGTATTAATGAGAGTTATGTATTTATCTGAAGTCAACCAGAGCGTAGTTATGCCGATATGTCATATTTATTTATAAGTGAATATTTTAATTGCCGTTACATAATAGAACCGATAAAATGCATTTTATTGTATTAATATGTCTATAAAAGGGTTTAAGTAAAAGGAAAAAATATACATTTTCACTAGAACATTACATAATTAGGGATAATGCATATGTCACTAATTTGTGAAATGCAAACTAGTTATAATAAGGGTGTTATATTATATAATTTTATGTACTAAATAATTTTTGTAATTAATTTCTTTAATTGTGTTAGAAATATGTACTGTTTCGAAATTGATAAACATTTTACCTAATTGCTAACACATTTTAATCGTGAGATTTAAGTCTCTGCTTTTAGCAAAACATGTACAAGATTATAAAAATAAGCGGTATTCCCACGCTGTACGATAATCAGAAGCCGAAAATTTCAGTACGGTTTACACTGCTGCGGTAGTTCACCGGTGTAATACAATAGAGGTAATGGAGACACCCGAATTTAGGGTCTGCATTAGGCGGCTATGGTAGCAGAAAGGATATCAGACTATAGCTATCTGCACAAATGAGCTAAACTTAACTGACACAATGTAACTCTTAACTTTTTAAAGTTTAACAAGTCTGCAGCAATAACACCTACGTCCATCCAGCTGGGCCAATATCTCGCCTTTTTCATTGGGTACCTTTGGCTTCCTGTCCATCAGATCAAATATCCGAACAGAGGCCCCGACTGCCTGGAAACAGAAGCAGGGTATCAGCATGTATGAAAACTGATAAGCAGAATTAGGCACTGCAGCATATCACTTAACGCTTTAAAGATGAGAACATAGAACATCTGTGAAAAATTAAAATGACAGGATTTTTGAGCTTACAATTGTATCAAAGGGAATGGGGAATACGATTAACAACAAAAATGTTAGATTGGCTAAAAGGAGAGTAGAGCAGCCAACAATCACCCCCCCCCCCAAAAAAAAAAAAAAAAATTCTATTATTGCAAACATAGACAAATTAACCTTGCTTTTTAACTACCTTTTATTCGATGTTTATGAGTAGAAATGTTGCAAAATGAAATAAAACATTCTATTATGCACGTATATTAATGAATATATACAAATATCAATATATGGAAATAACACTTAATTGTAAATGGCAAGTGAAAGTGAATATTACGGGAGGATTTTGTCTACTTATGCAAAAATTAGTGAGAGGATTTTGTCCAAAAGAATTTTGTTCATCTCAGGACTAAAACTAGTATATGAGGCTAATTACTAAAACTAGTATATGAGGCTAATTGACTTTAATAGTCCATTCATTTTATGATTCATTTAAAAAAAAAAGCAATATCCACTTTCAACAGATTCACTGAATGGAATTCTGAATTATAGATAAATGTAAACAATTCAGAATATGTAGCCAATTCATTACATATCCTGTTTTTTTTTTCAGGCACTTAATTATTCTCAGCAATAAAAAGCTTGTTTTTCAATTAGGGTTATTCAGATGTTTAGGAGAATATATCAACCTAAATATAATGTTAATTGCAAACAATAACTGTTAAATTTGAAGTGGTATGCATTACTCAAAGGAAAATGTTTAGACTTTGTAGAAAGTAATATAAATTTGCTTACAAGTTTCAGATAGGCAACAATTATTCTTCTACATTTTGTTCTTACTAATGATTGAATTATTTGAATCAACACCAAAAAGCAGATACTCATTTACAAAAAAAAATTGCTCGTAAATTCAAGATTACAAAAAAATGACTTTCTACATTGTTACTGCTTTACAATGAAAACCTTTAAGACCTATTACCTGCTGTTTTATTGTTATCAAATCAAAGATATCAAGGTTTATTATTTTTGTGGAAGCATGATTCACAACCCCAAACACTAAGTCTGTAGTCCATGATGACAGATAATGCAACCGAGTATACGAAGTCTGCGGTCCATTAAGACAGATAATGCAACCGAGTATACAAAGTCTGCAGTCCATGATGACAGATAATGCAACCGAGTACACGAAGTCTGCGGTCCATGATGACAGATAATGCAACCGAGTACACGAAGTCTGCGATCCATGATGACAGATAATGCAACCGAGTATACAAAGTCTGCGGTCCATTATGACAGATAATGCAACCGAGTATACGAAGTCTGCAGTCCATGATGACAGATAATGCAACCGAGTATACAAAGTCTGCAGTCCATGATGACAGATAATGCAACCGAGTATACAAAGTCTACAGTCCATGATGACAGATAATGCAACCGAGTATACAAAGTCTGCAGTCCATGATGACAGATAATGCAACCGAGTATACAAAGTCTGCAGTCCATGATGACAGATAATGCAACCGAGTACACGAAGTCTGCAGTCCATGATGACAGATAATGCATCCGAGTACACGAAGTCTGCAGTCCATGATGACAGATAATGCAACCGAGTACACGAAGTCTGCAGTCCATGATGACAGATAATGCAACCGAGTACACGAAGTCTGCAGTCCATGATGACAGATAATGCAACCGAGTACACGAAGTCTGCAGTCCATAATGACAGATAATGCAACCGAGTACACGAAGTCTGCAGTCCATGATGAAAGATAATGCAACCGAGTACACGAAGTCTGCAGTCCATGATGACAGATAATGCAACCGAGTACACGAAGTCTGCAGTCCATGATGACAGATAATGCAACCGAGTACACGAAGTCTGCGGTCCATGATGACAGATAATGCAACCGAGTATACAAAGTCTGCGGTCCATGATGACAGATAATGCAACCGAGTATACGAAGTCTGCAGTCCATGATGACAGATAATGCAACCGAGTATACAAAGTCTGCAGTCCATGATGACAGATAATGCAACCGAGTATACAAAGTCTACAGTCCATGATGACAGATAATGCAACCGAGTATACAAAGTCTGCAGTCCATGATGACAGATAATGCAACCGAGTACACGAAGTCTGCAGTCCATGATGACAGATAATGCAACGGAGTACACGAAGTCTGCAGTCCATGATGACAGATAATGCAACCGAGTACACGAAGTCTGCAGTCCATGATGACAGATAATGCAACCGAGTACACGAAGTCTGCAGTCCATGATGACAGATAATGCAACTGAGTACACGAAGTCTGCAGTCCATGATGACAGATAATGCAACCGAGTACACGAAGTCTGCAGTCCATGATGACAGATAATGCAACCGAGTACACGAAGTCTGCAGTCCATGATGACAGATAATGCAACCGAGTACACGAAGTCTGCAGTCCATGATGACAGATAATGCAACCGAGTACACGAAGTCTGCAGTCCATGATGACAGATAATGCAACCGAGTACACGAAGTCTGCAGTCCATGATGACAGATAATGCAACCGAGTACACGAAGTCTGCAGTCCATAATGACAGAGTCTGCAGTCCATGATGACAGATAATGCAACCGGGCATACGAAGTCTGCGGTCCATGATGACAGATAATGCAACCGGGTATACGAAGTCTGCGGTCCATTATGACAGATAATGCAACCGGGTACACGAAGTCTGCGGTCCATTATGACAGATAATGCAACCGGGTACACGAAGTCTGCGGTCCATTATGACAGATAATGCTACCGGGTACACGAAGTCTGCGGTCCATTATGACAGATAATGCAACCGGGTACACCAAGTCTGCGGTCCATTATGACAGATAATGCAACCGGGTACACCAAGTCTGCGGTCCATTATGACAGATAATGCAACCGGGTACACCATGTCTGCGGTCCATTATGACAGATAATGCAACCGGGTACACCATGTCTGCGGTCCATTATGACAGAAAATGCAACCGGGTACACCATGTCTGCGGTCCATTATGACAGATAATGCAACCGGGTACACCAAGTCTGCGGTCCATTATGACAGATAATGCAACCGGGTCCACCAAGTCTGCGGTCCATTATGACAGATAATGCAACCGGGTACACCAAGTCTGCGGTCCATTATGACAGATAATGCAACCGGGTACACCAAGTCTGCGGTCCATTATGACAGATAATGCAACCGGGTACACCAAGTCTGCGGTCCATTATGACAGATAATGCAACCGGGTACACCAAGTCTGCGGTCCATTATGACAGATAATGCAACCGGGTACACCAAGTCTGCGGTCCATTATGACAGATAATGCAACCGGGTACACCAAGTCTGCGGTCCATGATGACAGATAATGCAACCGGGTACACCAAGTCTGCGGTCCATAATGACAGATAATGCAACCGAGTACACGAAGTCTGCGGTCCATAATGACAGATAATGCAACCGAGTACACCAAGTCTGCGGTCCATAATGACAGATAATGCAACCGAGTACACCAAGTCTGCGGTCCATATAGACAGATAATGCAACCGAGTACACCAAGTCTGCGGTCCATATAGACAGATAATGCAACCGAGTACACCAAGTCTGCGGTCCATATAGACAGATAATGCAACCGAGTACACCAAGTCTGCAGTCCATATAGACAGATAATGCAACCGAGTACACCAAGTCTGCAGTCCATATAGACAGATAATGCAACCGAGTACACCAAGTCTGCAGTCCATATAGACAGATAATGCAACCGAGTACACCAAGTCTGCAGTCCATATAGACAGATAATGCAACCGAGTACACCAAGTCTGCAGTCCATATAGACAGATAATGCAACCGAGTTCACCAAGTCTGCAGTCCATATAGACAGATAATGCAACCGAGTACACCAAGTCTGCAGTCCATATAGACAGATAATGCAACCGAGTACACCAAGTCTGCGGTCCATATAGACAGATAATGCAACCGAGTACACCAAGTCTGCAGTCCATATAGACAGATAATGCAACCGAGTACACCAAGTCTGCAGTCCATATAGACAGATAATGCAACCGAGTACACCAAGTCTGCAGTCCATATAGACAGATAATGCATCCGAGTACACCAAGTCTGCAGTCCATATAGACAGATAATGCAACCGAGTACACCAAGTCTGCAGTCCATATAGACAGATAATGCAACCGAGTTCACCAAGTCTGCAGTCCATATAGACAGATAATGCAACCGAGTACACCAAGTCTGCAGTCCATATAGACAGATAATGCAACCGAGTGCACCAAGTCTGCAGTCCATTATGACAGATAACGCAACCGAGTGCACCAAGTCTGCAGTCCATATAGACAGATAATGCAACTGAGTACACCACGTCTGTAGTCCATATTGACAGATAACGCAACCGAGTACACCAAGTCTGCAGTCCATATAGACAGATAATGCAACCGAGTACACCAAGTCTGCAGTCCATTATGACAGATAACGCAACCGAGTGCACAAAGTCTGCAGTCCATATAGACAGATAATGCAACTGAGTGCACAAAGTCTGCAGTCCATATTGACAGATAACGCAACCGGGTACACCAAGTCTGCAGTCCATATAGACAGATAACGCAACCGAGTACACCAAGTCTGTAGTCCATATTG
This sequence comes from Mya arenaria, assembly GCF_026914265.1. NCBI lineage: Eukaryota > Metazoa > Mollusca > Bivalvia > Myida > Myidae > Mya > Mya arenaria. The sequence goes on along the minus strand of NC_069125.1, from coordinate 69,151,802 downwards.
ACAGATAACGCAACTGAGTACACCAAGTCTGCAGTCCATATAGACAGATAATGCAACCAAGTACACCAAGTCTGCAGTCCATATAGACAGATAATGCAACCGAGTACACCAAGTCTGCAGTCCATATTGACAGATAACGCAACCGAGTACACCAAGTCTGCAGTCCATATAGACAGATAACGCAACCGAGTGCACCAAGTCTGCAGTCCATTATGACAGATAATGCAACCGGGTACACCAAGTCTGCAGTCCATTATGACAGATAATGCAACCGAGTGCACCAAGTCTGTAGTCCATATAGACAGATAACGCAACCGAGTACACCAAGTCTGCAGTCCATATAGACAGATAATGCAACCGAGTACACCACGTCTGTAGTCCATATTGACAGATAACGCAACCGAGTGCACAAAGTCTGCAGTACATATTGACAGATAACGCAACTGAGTACACCACGTCTGTAGTCCATATAGACAGATAATGCAACTGAGTGCACAAAGTCTGCAGTACATATTGACAGATAACGCAACCGAGTACACCAAGTCTGCAGTCCATATAGACAGATAACGCAACCGAGTGCACCAAGTCTGCAGTCCATAATGACAGATAATGCAACCGAGTGCACCAAGTCTGTAGTCCATATTGACAGATAACGCAACCAAGTACACCAAGTCTGTAGTCCATATAGACATATAACGCAACCGAGTACACCACGTCTGCAGTCCATTATGACAGATAATGCAACCGAGTGCACCAAGTCTGCAGTCCATATAGACAGATAATGCAACCGAGTACACCAAGTCTGTAGTCCATATAGACAGATAACGCAACCGAGTACACCAAGTCTGCAGTCCATATAGACATATAACGCAACCGAGTGCACCAAGTCTGCAGTCCATAATGACAGATAATGCAACCGAGTGCACCAAGTCTGCAGTCCATATAGACAGATAATGCAACCGAGTACACAAAGTCTGCAGTACATATTGACAGATAACGCAACTGAGTACACCACGTCTGTAGTCCATATAGACAGATAATGCAACTGAGTGCACAAAGTCTGCAGTACATATTGACAGATAACGCAACCGAGTACACCAAGTCTGCAGTCCATATAGACAGATAACGCAACCGAGTGCACCAAGTCTGCAGTCCATAATGACAGATAATGCAACCGAGTGCACCAAGTCTGTAGTCCATATTGACAGATAACGCAACCAAGTACACCAAGTCTGTAGTCCATATAGACATATAACGCAACCGAGTACACCACGTCTGCAGTCCATTATGACAGATAATGCAACCGAGTGCACCAAGTCTGCAGTCCATATAGACAGATAATGCAACCGAGTACACCAAGTCTGTAGTCCATATAGACAGATAACGCAACCGAGTACACCAAGTCTGCAGTCCATATAGACATATAACGCAACCGAGTGCACCAAGTCTGCAGTCCATAATGACAGATAATGCAACCGAGTGCACCAAGTCTGCAGTCCATATAGACAGATAATGCAACCGAGTACACCAAGTCTGCAGTCCATTATGACAGATAACGCAACCGAGTGCACAAAGTCTGCAGTCCATATAGACAGATAATGCAACTGAGTACACCAAGTCTGCAGTCCATAATGACAGATAATGCAACCGAGTGCACAAAGTCTGCAGTACATATTGACAGATAACGCAACCGAGTACACCACGTCTGTAGTCCATATTGACAGATAACGCAACCGAGTACACCACGTCTGCAGTCCATATAGACAGATAACGCAACTGAGTACACCAAGTCTGCAGTCCATTATGAAAGATAACGCAACCAAGTACACCAAGTCTGCAGTGCATATAGACAGATAACGCAACAGAGTACACCACGTCTGCAGTACATAGACAGATAATGCAACTGAGTACACCACGTCTGTAGTCCATATTGACAGATAACGCAACCGAGTACACCAAGTCTGTAGTCCATTATGACAGATAACGCAACCGAGTACACCAAGTCTGCAGTCCATATAGACAGATAATGCAACCGAGTACACCAAGTCTGCAGTCCATATTGACAGATAATGCAACCGAGTACACCAAGTCTGTAGTTCATTATGACAGATAATGCAACTGAGTACACCAAGTCTGCAGTCCATATAGACAGATAATGCAACCGAGTACACCAAGTCTGCAGTCCATTATGACAGATAACGCAACCGAGTGCACAAAGTCTGCAGTCCATATAGACAGATAATGCAACTGAGTACACCAAGTCTGCAGTCCATATAGACAGATAACGCAACCAAGTACACCAAGTCTGCAGTCCATATAGACAGATAATGCAACCGAGTACACCAAGTCTGCAGTCCATATAGACAGATAATGCAACCGAGTACACCAAGTCTGTAGTCCATATAGACAGATAATGCAACTGAGTACACCAAGTCTGCAGTCCATATAGACAGATAACGCAACCAAGTACACCAAGTCTGCAGTCCATATAGACAGATAATGCAACCGAGTACACCAAGTCTGCAGTCCATATAGACAGATAACGCAACCAAGTACACCAAGTCTGCAGTCCATATAGACAGATAATGCAACTGAGTACACCAAGTCTGCAGTCCATATAGACAGATAACGCAACCAAGTACACCAAGTCTGCAGTCCATATAGACAGATAATGCAACCGGGTACACCACGTCTGTAGTCCATATTGACAGATAATGCAACCGAGTACACCACGTCTGCAGTACATAGACAGATAATGCAACCGAGTGCACCAAGTCTGCAGTCCATAATGACAGATAACGCAACCGAGTACACCAAGTCTGCAGTCCATAATGACAGATAATGCAACCGAGTACACCAAGTCTGCAGTCCATAATGACAGATAATGCAACCGAGTACACCAAGTCTGTAGTCCATATTGACAGATAACACTGAAGGGCTATAGTAACATATAAACAGAAATTAAAGTTTTGGCATTAGTTGTTAAAATTTGAATGAGAAGCTTTATTAAATCATTACTGATAGACTAACAGAAAAACATACCAACATCCATGGCAAAAAGAAAGTGTCTGCCAATACTGGAATTATAGTTCTTACCATCCAACATGATTATGACCTGCTAAGGCAACGGCAAAAGGTTGACTTTTATTTCTTTGAAAAGCATCTTTGACCATGAAAGCAAGTCTAAAACTTACTTAAGCTTTGTTCATTTTTCCAATTTATAAGATTAAATTGCTTTCAAACACTCACTAAACTAACAGAAATAAGGAATTCCTGGGGCCATGTTTATGAACAGCCTAAAGTCCTTGGGTCTAGACTCAGAAAAGCACTTTCATTAAATTGCAAAAAAGTCATCTTTATTCCTTTCGTTTTACAAAAAACAAATGTGATTTATTGTACAATTTTGAAAAGATATAACTTTCAGCAAACTTATCATAAAAACTCAACAAGTAAGAAAGCTACAATGTAATGAAGATTTGCAGTTTTTTCACCTGAGCCTGAACGCAGACTTGAGACTGTTTGTAATCAAGTTTGTTTGACTATTTGTTTGGCCCCAGTATTCTGTCACAATTTTTCCATCATCAATTTGCTCAATTAATTCTTAAGCACTTTTTTAATTTTCTGAACAGGTCGGTTCAAAAATCACAAAAACATCATCCTCAGTAAACATTTTAAACATGCATGCCTTGCAAGGAACTTTAGAATTTTTGAAAATGATAATTACCAGTTGAAAAGAACATTCATCTTAGTTTTAATCTTATTACATTAGCCACTAAAATAAACATTGTATCATTCTCATTATAGGATTTCACTGTTGCCCACTTCAGAAAACAGTGGAGTCTCACAGGTTTACCTTATTTTGTTCATAAGTTTAATAGTATAATAGATAAAACACTTCAACTCTAATAGATATAAGACAGCTTCTAAAATATTGACAGCATGGGGCGTAGAACAAATGGAAATTAGATTTTGTTGTTGATTTCAGATCATTATGCATAATTTTGTGTTCAGATTTAAAGTGATGAAAAGATACATTTCAATTTAGTTGTTCAAATCTGGAGATATAGGTTAAAATTGAAAAGTTGCACCGCAGGCAGACGCCCAAATAATTATCTCAACAACGACATCAACGCAATGGCACTTCCCAGGGTTGAATAACAGATTCAACTTAATCTGATTTTTAATGTTTTTTCCTAAGTGGTAATGTTTAAAATTTGTATTTCTTAAACAAATAAAGTCTCTAAATCATTTTGAATATTTTAAGGAAAAGGATCACAATATATTTCACCTTGTGAACACCAAAAGTAAATAAATCACTGACGTCTACGCCACTCATGAAATGTTGCTTATGTTGCTCACTCGGTGCAAATTATTGCGATCTTACCCTGAAACAAGCAACTATCCTCTATTTATTACTTAAGATGATTCTGTAACACAGACACGGATCTTTTATTTATGAATGAGATAAAAAAATAAATATCTTCATTTATACTGGAAATCAGTTTCTGAAAAATAATGGTTTTGATAATAAAAGCTTGTTAATTTTTGCAGAAACTCTTCTTCTTACTTGCATAAAATCTCCATATAGGGCTGACATCAGGGCAAACGCCATGGCAACTTGAAGGGTGTACAAAAGAAACGCTGAAAACAAACAAACAAACTGCTACTGCAAGAGGTACGTTGGTTATTATCATCTGTATTTTGGCCGGAAGCTTTTGTTTACTGTCAAGATTGAGAATTTTTGAGAGTTCGATTGAAAATCAAATAGAACAGGGTGTGATTGTAAAAGTAAATAATGAATGGAGACTTTTTGTTAGAGAAAAAGCTATTGTGGTCAAATGCCTTAAAAAACAATCATTTAGTAAAGATGAATACCAAACTGAGTTAAAGAAGTTCATTTTACATTAAAGTATTAAATGGAAAATCATTTACTTTTGTTTTAAATCAGCTTATTCAACATTATAACATAAAAAATAAACTGCTAAATGACATACAAGTGAAGATGCCTGGAGTCACACCAGAGCCTGGGTTCTGGTAGTTTTCATGGACCAGCTTCCCGCCGTACCATAACACAAGCACGATGGAGCCGGCAACCATCATGCCCACACCACCCTCAAATATTCCTGCAGGAAGTGTTCAATAATATGTTATTTATAGTTCTTAAAAGCTCTAAACACGCAAACAATTAGCATTTACCTATTAAAATACATTTTTTTTAAATCATCTCTGTTTACAATCTCTATTTTAATACCAGTCATGACAAGTGGCCATCATTTTTTTTTATATAATTAAAAACACATTATTATTTATATATTTTTTTAATTTAAAAACACAACTCAAAGAACTTTAAAGCATCTCTCCATACCTCCAGCTGCTGCCAATTTTTTGCCAACTTGGTAGCTCTTGTCAACGTCTGCACCATACAGGTTGGCGACCTTGTGTTCCGCCGAGAATGTGCGCACAGTGCGAATACTGGAAAGGCTTTCCTCAGCTTGTGTCCCTGCGTCTCCAAGTCTGTCTTGGAACTGCTGGCGTAGCTTTTTCATGAACTTGCCTGGGTAAACAGACATTTAACCAATATGTAAGAAATTATTTCATAAATTGATATAAGTTTATGTTACGCCAGAGTGATTGCACTCACATTATTGAACAGGTGAATTGGTATTGTATACAAGTCATGTGCATAAAATTCAAGCTAATATTAGAGATGTTTGTATTTCTGTGCCAACATCTGATTTTATGCATGACACCCAAGCTGCTTAGCTCTGACAATACCACACCCATCAAATGTGATCTCAAATACTTTCTTTTAACAAAACAAGTACATTAATTGATCTAAGCTCCAAGTATCTGGTATCCCAACCAGAGCAACCTACCGTATTGGACCGCTGAAAGACTGACAATGGGAACCACAGAGAGCAGGACGCCAGTCAGCGAAGCATTGAGAGAAAACATCAACACCAGGGAACCAATCATCTGCAGCAGGTAGCGGGCCAACATTGAAAAATTAACCTGTAAATACATGTACAAACATCCCGTTTATTAAGTGCCAATTGAAATCCTTTGTGACTAAAATTATTGGTTGGAAACCTTTTTTCTATTTTAAGTTATGGCTACATTTTCACACGAGATTAAACATACATACTGGGTTATTTTTATACAAGATTCCTAACTGAATTGAGGGGAGTTTTTTTCTTCTATTTTTCAAAACAGGAATCTTGACCTTGACCTTACCAACCCTGAAATGAATATCTAGCTACGTCTTAACATGAGCTTACTTTACACTGAATTACTTAACACCATTTCTACTTAAACTTTTTCTGCAGAAAATGTTGTTCTAGTTTTAGTAACAGTCAAAATTCCCTTGACACCTAACTGAAACCACAAGGTCAGTCTTCATGGGCGTATTATATAAAGAAATAAAAACTACTAAAAGAGTGTTGAATATGACCTTCTGATCAAAATGCAGTACCAATAACCCTTTCATGATATACATTACTGGTTTAAATCAATTAAAAAGGTTTAAAAAGACACAATAAAAGATAATGAAGTACATTTGAATGAGGCTCTATTTTGTTAAACACCACACAATGATCCTTTTTATGAAACACCAGCAGACTGGAATAAGGCCATATGGCACTAGGTGGAATAGGACAAACTCATTTTGTGACAAGGTATTGCTTGCCGAGTTATGGTGCTTATAAAGATATGGAATAATCATTGATGGCTGCTCAACTTGACAACAATCAATTGTGATCTTCCATAATCAATTTTCATTAAACAATGTTTTGTACTTAAAAACCTTAAAATACTTACTATTTATTATGCCCTATTTCGGTTGAAAATATCAAATTTGGTGAAATGAATGTACAAAAAAAGAAAGAAATATGTTCAGAATTAATGCTGTCCTTTAAAGCTGCACTCTCACAGATTTACGTTTTTTACAACTTTTTTTATTTTTTTGTGTTGGAAAAAGAAAACTTTTGCGTAAATATCTGCAAACCAATGATAAAATATGTCTGACAAAAGATCAGACCGCAGATTTGCATATTTCCATTCGAAAATCAGTGTTTTATGGCTTAAACCGTTATTAACGGTTCAAGAAAAATACATAAAACTTTAATTTTTGAACTTAAATATAAAAATCTGCGATATATTTTTTGTCAGCAGTCTCATATAACTGGTTTCAATGGATTTTCATAAAAATTGGCTCATTCAAAGACAAAAAAAAAAAAAGTTGTCAAAACCTTTAATCTGTGAGAGTGCAGCTTTAAAATGATTGGCTTATTTTCAAATTCTATAAGATATAGGAACTGTTATTTTCATACTAATAAATACACTTTTTATTCATTCCAATTTGATGATCGATTATGTTGGTCCATTTTGATCATCAGTCATGAAAATTCTCTGATTTTCTAACATTTCTATATGGTAAGCAGAAATCTGCCGACCTATCCAACAATATCCATATATAACCCATTTTTCCATTGAACATTCAGTGAAAGTAAAACATTATGTTATGTAATATACGGAGTATTTTATAAGAAGTAACAACATTGCCAACTACTGTGCTCAGGTACTGGGACTCAGACTACAACCTGACGCTGTCCAAAAGAATTAGAGCATTCATGACCCAGCAGACACTTATGCTGTTCCCAGCTTTAACAGGATGCTTTTAATTTCATCCATCTACTTTATTTCATTTTCTCAGCTGGGGCCTCAAAATTAAAGAAATGTTTAACCTCTTATGACAATCATTCTTTACCACCCAGGGTCATTGTCTTTAAATTTAGAGAGCAATGCTAATGACTTTTAAACATGTTTCAACTTCTGTTTTAAGGTTAATAAGCTCACTATATTTTTTTCCTTCAAGATCAAATACAGTGCCAACAAATTTAACTGGGTTATGTCCCCATTCCCTTCCACTGTAAGTCAGGCTCTTCCACTTCAATCAGGCCTCTTGCCATACTATGGATTTCACTGTATCAATATATTTGTCAGAGGCCACCTAAATCAGCCCCGCCCAACCAGCGCTCACCTTTATCTACCTGCCTGTTTTTTTCTCAGTAAACTCATATCCTTCAATACGTTTTTTGCTCTTCTCAAATATTTTCTCTAGAATCAGCCATATTTCAGACAGTATGAAATGCTACATTGCTTTTGAAATTGCAATTTACTATTTGTAAAGGTGGAAAACATATAGAATATTAGGCTGGTCGAATAAAGAATAAAATCAATATATTTCCCATAGTATGCTCAACATGTATGTGCACAAGGAAATGGGGATTTGTAAGTTTGTTGTCACTTCTCATAAAACACTGCTCGTAAAAAAGGAAACTTACTGTGACAGCATTTTGAAGCACTTGTGTGTCGGAAGACAGTCTATTGCACAGTTCACCCGTTCTGAAACCAACAGGCATAAAGTTTCAGTTGATTTGGACAAGATCTCTCAGATTTACACAAAATGCTTTTCTCTTTCTGTACTCTAACCTCTTTAATCATATAAAAGGAAATTCATGAATGTCATTTGTTTGCTTTCACAATTTTTTGTTGTCTAAAACATAATACATAGAGCAACAACATTCAGGGAGGTACATTGTACCTCAATCTATCAGCAAAAACAATGTGTCTTCAATGGCAAGGCTATTGGTATAAGCATTTACTTAAGGTGATCACTAATTTATTTCATTTCAATCGTCACCTGTTGGTATCAAAGAAGGCAACATCCTGCTGTACAATGGACATGAAAAGATGTTTCCGCAGCCGGGCCACAACGCGCTGTCCAGCCAGAGTGAACAGCCAGGAGCGAGCCATGGAGAATAGACTTCCACCAACATAAATCACCAGCAGGATTAAAATAGTCCTGTTCAACTCATCTGAAAGGTAAAGTCTGTACATGTAGTAATATGGTTTAAATAAGCAGTAAGATGGGAAATAAGTATTGGATGAACACATTGATGCTCGTTCCACTGCTAATATCTTTGCTGCTAATATCTTTATTTTCTTCCTACATCTTTAATTTCAAGAGCTTTTCTCTGTTCAAAATAAAGGGAAAAAAACCCATTAAGGTTGTTGACAAATTAATAGTCACAAGAAAAGCTTTTTCCTACCCATGCTGTGTTGGGCAGCATCTACAACTTTCCCGAAGTAAAGTGGCGCCACTATCTGTGTACCGCTGGAGAAGAACAGGCTCAGGGTCCCACCCAGCAACATAGGGAACTCCTGAATGCATTGTAAACATAAGCAGCTAAATTAATTTGTATGCAAAATCTAAAACCAGAGTAAATAAGCATGCTTTGCTTTTCCACTGCCAGCAGAATTGTGCCGATTCTATTATCAAAGTAGGAAATTGTTTTGACTAATGAATGAAACATATTAAAGAAAATTCAGAAATAAATTTTTACATTCACATTCTACAGATCAGTACATTCAGTGAAAACCCATGAGGTTTTTTATTTAGCAGAATGTTTGAGTGGGTAGTCAACGTACAGGTTTAGCAAGGGAGACTAGTCGCTTGATGCTGACTGCTTTCTTGACAGGGTTACCCTCCTTGTCCACCTCCACACCATCGTCATTGAAGAGATGCTTGATCCGGATCAACTGCAAATTAATTTCATTTCTTTCAACCTCCTATAAAATTATGAATATCAAGAAAAGAATAATTGGCAGCAAATACTTAAAGTTACACTCATATTCCAAATCAATACATACACATGTATATCAAACATATGTACATGAAACATAAGCCTTTAGTGTTAAACCTTTCACTACTTACTACATAATGCATTTATGGATAATATTAATTACTGATAATAAGATTATAATCATGTATGTAATAGCTGAAAACACTTTAAATTAAGGAATGAATTGCGGGCTTGATGTCATTATCGGGGTATGAACGCAATTGGGTTGGTCAATGTGTGTGGAGTCCGAAGGACTCCACGCGTACTTTGACTAACCCAATTGCGTTCATATCCCCGATAATGACATCAACCCCGCAATACATTCCTTATATTTACACCAACAGTTCATTATTTCATTCAAGAATTGCTAAAAAAATACTTCATTTCATTTAAGAAAACCTTTCAGTAATCTGTTCTTACCCATTCTGTAAATAGAACGACCCGACTATAACGGAAACATTTGTTCAAATGACGTCACAATAACGCGGGAAAAGATCAACCACTTGAAATCACTTTAAAACGTAAAATTGAAACATTTCTGGTACCAATATATTTAAAATATGATAAACTAACACTTTTAAAAATGTTGATCTATATTTTACGGGACCTGCAGACACAATACAACCAATAACAAGATCAATAGCTTTCATGTATATTGTTATGCAATGAATTACGATCCGAACATATCCGAAGATGTTGCGTTCATTGATTGATGAACGCAATTGCCGAAAGGCAGTTCATTTAAGGAATGGAAGTTGAGGTGTAAATATTATTAAATGACTGGTGGGTCCTAAAAGATTTCCAGTGAGCTATCACCTATCGTATTTATTGTGGTACATCTTATTTGGAAGTAAGAGTGAATCTTTTAGGTTAAAATAAGGTACAATGACATTTAGTTTACCTATACTTCAAGTTTAAAGCATATATTACAGCATGGTAACTTCCAAGAAACACAAAAAGACAATTATATCAGTTATTGATATAATTATAAGCTTACTCGATGTAAGATTTAATTTTAGTGTACCATATATAGAGAAAAAAATGTTAAAATACATGTTCAAGAACAATTTTTTTAAAGAAATCTAAGAGGCCTGTTATAAATAAGCTCACCTTTAGTCTCCGCATAGCTTGGAAACTGTAGAGAATCAAGCCAGTCTCTATAAGAGAGAGCACCACTGCACATACCAGCAGGGCATTGTAAGTTGCATGCATGTGAACATAGCCAGAGTCGTGAAGCACAGAATATAACACAAGACTGCCTTTTGTTACTGAAAATGCAAGTCCTCCCAAGCTTATAAGAATGTTAACAGCATTAATCAGGCTTGCTATTGTCTTCTGTCTTGGGTTATAAGGATAATCTATCTGTTGAATAGCTATAGCTTCCAGGTAGGCTATGGATGGAGCATGGACAGACACTTTAAGGAAAGCCAGAAGCACAAGGTCAAACACAGACTTTTTGAATTGGAAACTGGCAACACTGTCTATAAAGTAATCAGAATCCCCACCTGAAATGGTAAAGATCATCTTGCTATTAAGTTGAAAAAGTTGTGGTCATAGAATTTCATTTTTTGAATACTTTACTTACCCTACCAGTGTTTCAGTATTATAAAATCACTGTTACATATACTTTTGTATTTACATGTGTAGTGTTTGACAAATAGGATTAGATTCAAACAACATGCTCGAAGACAGGCAGATGATTTAAAATCATACACAAAACACAAAATGTCCAATCAGGTTCACATTAACCAAATGTTCAACAATAGGAACAGCTTACCAGCCAACCACAGGACAACAGAGGCAATGCCATCAATGAAAACGACTGTGAGCACTATGTTCACGTATCTCATGGCTGGAAGTGTGTAGCTGGTTTTCTGGCCCTGGCCCGGCATGGCCATAGTCCCCTCCCCATTCAAACTCTCCGCCATCATGGAACAATAGTGAGCTTGTTCTTTTACCAACACCACATCTGCTTAGGATTATGGTCAACAGAGCTACAAAATACAGAACATGATTTGACAGTGGATATGCAATATGTCACAGGTAACATTGTTTTCATATTTTTTTGAAGAACTAAGTACATGGTAAGTTTTTTCTTGAAGAAATAGTTAATACTGAACATTTTAAAATGGAACAAATTTAGGCCTCTGATCTTATAATCAGTTATGTTCAAATTAATAATGTCTGCAAAAAAATAAATAAAAATAATGTGCCAAACATACTACATAAAATCAACTGAAATGACATAATACTGTGCCAATAATTCTCTCATTTTAGAATATTGCAATTATATATAAAAAAAATCATCTCAAAAAATGTTCCTGATTGACAATTTTTTTTTTTCTTATTTCTATTTTCTATAAAATTGAACATGTTGCTCTGTTTAAAGAAGAATTTTGGTTTGAAATATTATCCATTTTGTTGAGTGGTCAAAAGTCTATAATTGCCACTGGAAGAAACCTGGTGCACTTTCAATATTGCTGATAATTTCTCATGTTCAGAGAAACTAGTAAAGTTATCTAATTTGAAACTTCATTTGAACACAAACTATTAGGGATGCAAACGAATGGCAAAACTGATATTCGAATATTCGGTAATTCTTTTGATCGAATATTCGAATTCGAATATTCGATTACCAAAATGAATATTTAAGAAATGTAGTAAACTACTTTTATTGTTCACTACAGTAATAGAAGAGGCCTTTGATATAACCAGAGCACACGACGGACCCTTATTTTCCCCAATATTATACTAAATAAATCCAACAGAAAGCAATCATGAGTTTTTGAACAAACAAAAATCCAAAATAATTTAAATTCCACAGCATTCATCTTTCTTAACAAGGCCATGATCGTAAATTCCTGGTTGAATGTCATGATGCACCAGCGGATGGTCATTCTGTAGGACGCGCAGCCCCGTTCTGGGATTGAACTCTACTAAAAATAACCATGGAAAAAACAAACTTACTCGGGAATTATTTAAATAATAAAACGAAAAAAAAACTGAATATTTTACTCATCTATTGTACAACAATGTTACACTTTAAAGCGCGGACGTTATAATGAAACATGGAAAATAGTCAAGAGGCCATGACTAACACATGTCATTCATATCAATACGGCGTTTTCAGCAATATAACAAAGCTTATTTGACAGCCATGACACCACTTTGTTGACTGATTCTGTTTATCCTTTATTGGCATGGTCATTAAAATTTACCGAAGATAATTGAAACTTGTTTGATGTCACTTGTCTAATAGGCAATTTTCGTAAAATTTCGGGTACTGTTTATAGTCGCGACGAAATGTCCCTAATTAACATATGACGCGTGCATAGTGTCATGACGTTCACCCCTCTGGCATTAGGGATCAATCATTGTAAAAACAAGACAGGCGTATATATACAACACATTTGCAGACAAAAGGTTTAATAAAATATCAAACAAAAAACATCGAATATTCGAATACCGATTTTGACATTCGAATATCAAACGTTCGATCGAATATTCGAATATTCGTTTGCATCCCTACAAACTATCATTTGTATGCAAAACAATCATATAAATGGAATTGCCAAACAATTTGGCTTTACAGGATGGGCACTTTCCTCAAATATCTGAATATTTATTTATAGATTATTATATCTCAATACTTAATAAAAAGTAGTATTTTCCCAACTGAAATTCTAGAGTAAATATTTCACTGTACCCAATCACTACAAGGAGAAGTGGTGGAAGTGACGTTGGTTAGTGGTGGAATATAGCGGTTTGTGGTGGAAGAGAGTATGAAATTTCATTAAAGTAAATGAGAAATTAAAATGTTTTTTAACAAGGATATGTGCTAGATGACCTCCTGTTATTATTGCTTCCACGTATGTATTTGGTTCCCTCCACAATGTTGCTGTTCCTCAAATCATTATATATATATCCCTGAGCTTTAAAAGTTTAAAACAGCGAGAACACAACCATAGAACAGACAGCTTCTATTCATAGGAAATATTATATCTGAAGTGTATTTTGATACTGTTTGTTATAATTAACATGTATGATTGTTATTGAGGGTGTTTTGGGTGTGTTTTTTTAAACATTGTAACGCTGATGTGGTTAAACATTGTAATGCTGATGTGGTGGACCTGTCAGATTTTGTCGGGTTACAACTCTAGTTGCACGGTGTTTTTAAATTCTGTTTTTATAGCAATTTTCAAACATAATTTGTTCACCTGGAGACTAAATTTGTACATTAGTGATCTGCTTAAGTCATCAAAGCTATTCAGTTTGTCAAGTGCCCCTGATGTATGCATATTAATGCATGTTTATTACCTCTGTCTCAAACATTCACACCCGTATGCATGATAATTGTTTTAATAATAATCATTTTTAATCATACAGTTGTTAAACCGCAACTAATATTTAGAAAACAAAGCAACTCTTATCTTTGAACAATGCGATCTTGATTGGAAGAATACAATAACTATTACTCGTTACGACTTTTCCACCGCTTTTAAGTTAAGAATTGCAAAGTTTTTGTGAAACCTGCATGGATCACTAGAAAATAAGATTAAATGCAGAATCTTAATCATAATTTCTAAAAAAAAAGTAATATAGGAGCAATCGAGTTATCGACTTACATGGGCTTACATGCAAAACATTAACCAGATTTTCTAAGTCAAATAATGAAGGGGCAAAATATAGCATATGCAAGATAGAGTTATCTTACTTGATTGTTTAAGAAGGTTGAATGGTTGGGAGCCAATGTATAAAGTTTCAATACAATACATGATGTATTTGCTGAGATATAGCCTTGATCCCTCTTATCAGATCTCCGATCTGAGTATCCTGCTGTGCAGTTTTGGGAGTTTTATGATAGAAATGGACCCTAAATGGCCCTGAGCCAATATAGGAATACACAAGAAATTGGCCCCTACTGTGACATCAGTGCAATTAACAGCAGATCTACAGCAGGGGAATGTCACACCAAACATTCCTTATACTAGGCCTATGTGCTCTCTTGCAAAACCGTAACCAGAATTTCTAAGATAGATAATAAAGGGCCATTATTTGCAAAATACAGTTATCTTACTTGGTTATTCAAGAAGGTTGGATGGTTGGCTTTATCATTTTAAAAGTCTCAATGAAATACATCAAGTAGTTACTGAGATATTAACCTAAGTCAAATAATATTATTATATTCAAATAAGTGTTATCTAGTTTGATAAATTAAATAGGTTGGATAGTTGGAAAAAAACACATCTAAAGTTTCAATGCAATACATGATGCACTTGCTGATATAATGACTTAAAGGTGCTTATATGCAAAACCTTAAACAAGATTTGATGCAGACGGTGACGTGATGCTGATGCGGAGATAAGTAGTATAGCTCTTCGAATAGTCAGGCTATAAACTACACAGACAAGCCCAGTAGTCGAAAAATAACCAACCCTTTTTAGGCACAAGGCAAGTGTACAAATGACAATGACCTAGAGTCACAAATGTATAAACACCACGGAAGTCTGTGCCAGTGGTCGAAATTAGCACAAGCCCGCAAGCCCTGCACTGGTAAAATGACTTTCGGGCTTGCTCAAATTCTGAATTTTATATAGCAGGGCTCAAAAATATGATTCCATGCAATAGTATAAGAATTCGGGCTTGTTCATCCAAAAGTCTAATTTCGATGACTGCTGTGCCACAGTAATTTTACCCATACACCTGCAGGTAAATGTGAATCGCTGCATTGTCATAATTTATATTGCATCAGGAACCACAGCAATTGAAACCGATCACAATTTCATTTTTCTATTGTTGCTAATGTAACATATTAATATTTATAATGTTATTCTATCAAATTATTCTGCAGTTTAGAATTTGACCAGCATGGGCAGTGAAACAGAAGTTATTTGGTGATTGTTGATTAACCTACTTAATTTTCTGAAAGCTACATTGGTACAGTAGGTTTCCCCATTTTTTTAAGAATACGGTTGAACATTTATCAACCATATAGTTAATCAACATAGACTCAAATAAGTTTATCAATATTAATGCTTAATTTATTTAGAAATTTACCTTAACTGTCAACATATCAAGCATGTTATATGTCCTTCAGTACTCCACTACACGCCATTGTGTACTGAAAACAGGAAAATCAGACATCAGAATATGATAGATGTATGAAGAGAACACAACAAAAATTTCAAAGTTACTTGTTTCAAGACCCCCCCCCCCCACCGCCCTTCCAAAAAAGGAACACTACAAATGAAGATATTTCCTACGTCCAAAAGCTGTCTTGCCTGAAACCAGCATAATTCCACCACTCACCAACATTACTTCCACCTCTTCACCTTGGAAAGATTGGACACAGTGTACTCGGATGTCTTAATACTACTGTAGTTATGTACTACCTCTGTTTACATTATTGCGTACTACATTGTATGCACCAGTCTCAATACAACAGTTTTGGGTATCTTTTAAAACCAGGGAGTAGGATTAAAAAAAGTCTTTGCAATTGGTCCCAGTTTAAAACCCACTGACTAGTTGATCACAAGAGAAGACATAGCAACACAAACTTGCACTACTATGAAGTCGCGCCATATATGGAGAAGTCGCCCTGCATATGAATAATAATCCGGTAGTACATGTTATTTCTGTCAAACTTTACAAAGTATATTGGATATCAGTGGCGTAGCTGCCATTACGCACAATACGCCCGTGCGTACAATTCGTCGCACAAGTCAGAAAATATTTGAGGGCCAAAAATGCAATAAAAACTGAAGGGTAAGGGGGTGAAGCGTTCGCGGGTCGCCTATTTTGAATATGTGAGACAATAAAATCTAAAAAAAATCCTATTAAGTTGAAGGAACGCCTTTTTATTCATGCAGTATACAGGGCCAGTTATACAAGTTATATAAGCCTGGTGAATAGTTTCCCTTATTGTCCAGTCATGAATGAATCGTCGATAAATACTGAATAATTTATATCCGAACGATGTTTACAAAGCGGGAAGTTTCAAAATGTCAAACGCCAACCTTGAACCTCCTCTTCTTGACATGTTCAAAGATAATCTTCAAACAGTTGATAATGCTGATAAACTAAACATCTTAAAAGCAAAATGGGAACATTTCTATGAGTTTATTTCTATGAGTTTTCCTTCCCAAGGAAGTATATTTTGTTTAGGTTATTTGTGAAGCATAATGAAATGTGTAGTGCGCCTAGCAAATGATGTTGGTGTGGAACCTTCGAAACCCTGACAGTTTGGGCGGCAGCAGAATCAACACAACGTTCCTAGGGACACACCATCGCAGTTTTGGAAGACTAACATGTATCTGCCATTCCTGGAACACCTTTTGGCCGACTTTGATGTAAGTCTTTTGCAGGGAAATGCTAGTTTCAATGCCCAGTATCTCATTCCTACACAGGTACACTAGCTATTTTGTTAACAACTCGGTTTTAATCAGCTTCTATGTGAAGATACAAACATTCTATTTCTTTGATGAAGTAATATACTAGTAGTACTAGTATTATATATAACAGTCAACAATACGTTGTTGTTGTTTTTCCTGTTTATACATTAAATCAAAGGTTGATTTTGTGCAGGATGATGCGAAAATGAAAATCGGCAATTTACGTTTATGTATACACCTTTATGTTAATATTTGGTGCGGATAATTTACCTAAAATCTATTATCAGCTAGAGAACTTAACCGACGAGGTTACCGCCGACATTTTCCGTGAAAACCAAGGAGACCTAACTTGTGACGCAGCTGAATTTTCACGGGAATGCATACGGTGGCGCCTTAAGTGGCAGCTGGAGCCAGCTGCAGCATATGATTCATTGGATAAATGCATAGCTGTAGCATTCATTAAGACACATACCCAATCATAAGAATGAACAATTTAGTTCTGCTGGTTATGCCCGTGTTGACCGCTACTGCGGAGCGACAATTCTCAACGATGAGGAGGTTAAAAACATATCTCCGATCAACAATGACAACAGAACATTTGTGTTGTCTTGGACTGCTTAACGTTTACCATGAACGGAAAATCAAAACACAACGGGTAATAGACATCTTCGCCCCGAAGAAGGATCGACGTCTTGCATTACTGTTCAGGGTGTAATTTTATGGCGTCATCGTTGACATTTTCCTTCATACTTTTAACAACTTTTTGCTATGAAATAGAAGTTTGTTTCCTGTTGATAATGTTAAATGAGCTAAGGAAAACCTTTAAACAAATGTTTAAATGCATTTTCGTTATTTAATTTCTATTTTTGAACTACCTATGAAACCATTTTAGACATAGCATTTTTGAATTGAATATTCGTTGATTAAATGCTGATGATCCTGTACTAAGAAATTTATTTTGCTATATAGTACTGTATAATTCTGCTCCCATAAGGGCTATCCACCTATTTCATTTACAATTGTGTATATTCTTCGCAACAGCCTAGCTACGCCCCTGGAAATCTTTTATATAAGTATTTTATTGATTAAGAATTTATGATGTTAAATTAACTTAAGGTCTATATGTTAAGCTACTTTAATGAATCTACCTGTTCGCCTATATAATACATATGTGGGGCTACTTCTCTGTATATGGCCTGACTTTCTAGTGGTGCGAGTTTGTGTTGGTAGGACTTCTCCTGTTACCAACCTGTTGAATAATGCATAAAATTATTTAAAGAAAATGGTGGCAAAACTGGCATTGAAAAGATCAATGAAATGGAATGGAATATTTTTTACAATCTTCCGCATATTGTTCTCAATAAAAAAGGATAAAATCGGCAGATTCACTGGTACATGTATACCAAATGGAAAAGAATTTCATATCATTCTACAACTTACAAACCCAAAATTAATCCGATCAACTCAGGAGATCAATCGTTGATTAATTGTCATTGGCAAAATATGAGAACCTCAGAGTGTTTGTAGGACGTGTCCCATTCAGCTCAGACCCATGTGAGGCTTGTAAAATTTGCAATTCATGCAATGTTTACATCAGATTATGATGCATGTACTTGAGTTTGCGTCGAAGGTAAACTCTATACTGTTAGCAGCCTTGACACTTACGATGCACTTGGAAGCGTTATTATCGTAAAGTAGGCCGTGAAACTGTTGACTGCGACCAGGTGACTGCTCCGTTATATTATATTAAGAAAAGCCGGTATCACAGCATTCGTACACCAGAGATAAGATGCTATGCATACAACATATTTATTGCAGACTTATCATTATCAAACCTCTGATGAATAATAATGCGTCACGGTCGATACCGACCGGGTAACCTATGGTCTGAAGGGACCGCGATATCGATAGGATAGATGGACCTATAAACTGGTTTATGGGCCGTTTGTATCAACTGGGATTTAGATTATTGGCCCTATGCATCAGTGATACCTTACTTTCTTCTCCACAAAAGTATACTTCGACTTTAAACTTGTTTATATCAAGAATACTGATTTTAATTAAATATATATTTAATAATAGTTGCCGTTTTCAAGATGTTATGATGTAATTTTAATGGGAGCTGTCTTTGGATGACAAGCTTCCAACATGAAAGCTAATGCGACTACTTAGTTTTATCTTAAAACCAAATATTACTATGTCATATATATATATATATATATATATATATATATATATATATATATATATATATATATATATATATATATATATATATATATATATATATATATATATATGACTAGTTGTATATTTATTATCTCTTATCAATACATTTTAACTTTTTAAAATACTGCAAACTCAGCAGCAACCAATTAAACAGTCATGACGGTGGTATTTTTGCCATTGCAAATACTGTCGTAACTATTCTGTTGTTACTGTCTTTACTTTCAGGACTTTCAAGACCAAGGCATGTCCTCCATGGTTGGCGAATGAACTACATGTATTTTTATCTATAGAGACCAAGGAGTGTCCTCCATATATATATAGTTGGTCAATGTACTGTTCGTATAGAGACCAAGGCATGTCCTCCATGATTAGTCAATGAACTGTCTGTATAAAGACCAATGCATATTCTCCATAGTAAGTCCATGACCAAAGGTCGTTTAGTGAAGTGTCCCATTCATAATTAAATAGTGTCGAGTGACTTTCTAATTTATTGTCTAATAAAAGGACTCGCTTATGTTTTTAAATGCACTTCTCTTTTATTACAAATAAAGTGTGTTAAATCATTAGGTTTGTTAAGCTGGAACCCTTTTGAAGATGTTGATGTTTGCTCAAATATTGTCTTTGAAGACCACCATTTTCAATAGCAGATTTCAGCGATTCGTTGTTGCGTGATTGGTTAATTGACATTAAATTATCACGTGAAGTTATCAATGTATTGTTAAAAGATCAAAATACCCATCTCTGTTGTAAAAGTTATTGTGGCCCAGTGGTTAAGGCGGAGTTTTTTTTATATTTTGTCTTTACTTCAGTACCGGCGTAGGTTCGCACGTACCTCACTAAATCCTAACTATTTGTTTATACTTAAATCATTTGCTCTGCAATTTCGTAGATTAGAGTAAAAGAATGATTAAATCAGTGCTTTCGGTTGCATTACCAAGAAAACTATATTTTGGCCAAAAACATGAGAGTCCAATTCATGACTACTGACTTAGAGGTCAAAAAATGTACATGTCCTACGTGTCGTTTGTAGAGATGGAGTCATATCTTTGTTATCTCATTTCAACGTATTTGTTTCATTCATGGATGCATTTTTTAATCTTCAACAATGATTATAATACAGTACTAAGAAATCGTGTAGATAATTATATTGAAATGTTTTACGACTTTGCCTTATAACTGTATAGAGTCCAATGTCAGTGCACGTACCTGCATAGAGAAATACGACCTTGATTTTGACCCGAACAATATGCAGCGAATAAAAATAGAAAAAATAACTTTCATAATTGAATTAAAAGGACGGCTATAAATAAAAAAAAATACAGTATTCCTAAAATTGTAATATATAGTGATACTTTACGGTCAACATATAGTTACTCCAAATATTGTTTATATATTGCTGCGTGCATTGGCTGAGGTATTGACATTTGGCGGGAAATTTTAACAACTGATCAGGGCATATTTCTCGAACATACCTGACATGTTCCTGTTTCTTGCTATATTATTGGTAATGTACATACAAGTAGTAAGCATCGAATGGACTATGAACAGTTGAATGCCCTCAATTTAGTTAACATATGATTATACATTGTTGTCAATTACTTTGTGAAGAACCTCCACCCCACCCATTTTAGTAGCTTGTTATTATCTAATTATGGGTGTCCTCTAACGGCTAGCTCTTAATGAATGTGTTTAGGACTTCTGCTTGCATACTAAGAAATCCTCAACTTTGATTAGTTGAGGCGTAAATGGCGTAGACTATACAGGGATTAAGTTGCACAAGGCTAAATAATTTGTATGGTATATGGTATTCAGGAGCCTAAATAGACGGAGGGCGGCTTTCACTTTGCAGCACTCTTTGTTTTATATTAGAGGTCCAACATTCCCTAAAACTAAACTTTAATATTAAAAATCCTATTTTTTTTTATTATGTTGCATGCTTTTTTCCAAGCTATGCACCAGTCAATTGTTATCACTTACCTAGGGTCCCTGGGGTGCGGGGATATTTGGCAGGGATTTTACCAGCAGTACGTCCCCGCAGCATGGGGATTTTACCCGGGGTTGGCTGGACCGGAAGTCAAAGTCCCCGCTATTCTCCACACCTGGTGAAGCGGTGGTTACAATTGACTGGTGGACAATCAACAGCAGAACATTATAAATATTGAAACACTGCCATCACAGATGGTTATAAGGTTCTGATGTCTTGAGTATATGAGTGAGCATATGTAATATGTTCTACATCAACCAAACACAAAACTAAGCAGTGATCTGGTGGGCTGAACTTTCAACACTAAAATTATATAATTATGTACCATAATTAAAATTGATTTAGACATAACATGAGTATTTGTTTTCTTTCCAGAGGCAATAGAAAAGACTGCCCCTGCTGTAAGATGGATGTTCTATTCCTTGTTGGGCTTGCTACTGGTGTTACATTGGTTACAGTGATTGCATCTTGCATGTATGTTGTCTGATTAGTAATGCAATGTTTATAATTTCTACAAATATTTTGTAAACATCTAAATAATAAAAAATATACGGTCTGATGTATAAAATAAGTCAGTTAAATACACCCATACTAGTGAAAATATCTTCTTTTTCCAATATTGTTAAATAAAACTGAATGTTCTTTCTTAAACTTTTCTTTTCTTTTTTAAGAATTAATATAAAATTCTGAATTTCATGCAATTACAGGGGCTGTCGCCGCAAACTGTCCGAGGATGAACTCCAACAGAAATACTTTGAGAAGTTCCGTAAGAAGCACCTGGCACGCGGTGACCTTGCCCTGTCAGCCCGGGTTGACTACATACGTAACATGGCACAGTCGGAGGTACAAACAGAGCAGGTAGCAACTCTAATATCATGGAAAGAGCAAGGAACTGTTGAAAATTATAAATGCTGTTTAAAAACATGTTCCTGACAAAATCATTTAAATCAGTTTTTTCAAGAATGACATAGTGACTAATGATTTTATTCAGAATATCTGACTGGGGTTGTCCAATAAATCGCTATTAAACATTCTTATTTTGATTATCTATTGTTATATTTGTAGGGGATATTTTGGGTCATTCTCCTCAAGAAAATGTTTTATTTTTAATGCTAGTGTACTTATATATATAAGTATCCCAGCGGTTAATTTTAGGCAGTATAATGTAGACATGGCATTTGTGCCTTTAATTTCAATTTCATATACTTGTTGAATCCATACAGCAAAACAACAGTAATTGTGTAACAACAGAAGAAACAAACCATACTTATGAAACAGTGGTCTCTCCTAAACCAGACGCCCCTGCTCTACATGGTTAGTATATTATGTATTCAATTGTTCACATTTGTTACAGTGTTGCCTGTGAAGCATGGTATACAAGTTGGGATAACTTTGTCCAACGCCATTTTCCACTGTGTCAATCTTTTCTTCTGATCATTATCTTTTAAATAACTATGCACTGGTTATGGCCATAATATAAACAGTATTGATTTATTGGGTAAGATGGTCAATGCTCAAGGTCATGGTGACCTTTGCACTCCTGATAGGTAACACATCCGGTTTGCTGAATTCCAGAAAAAAAGTATTATAATTTCTCTTATACAAGACCTATATTGCTAATTGGCTAGGACAATAAATATAAAGCATTATACACTTAAGAGTTACGCTTTCCAGCTCAGGAGCCATCCTGTGGCAGTGAACACAGTTTCTTCGATGACTCCTTCCAGACTGTTATAGAGGTTTGAATGTATTATTACTTTAATATGTAATAATATTAAAGAATATTTACACCTAAGGTTATTGATGTTGATTTAAGATGACAAAAAATATTAATAATCTAGTTGTAATTTTCAAATATAGTCAAGAACAAAAAACGTTAGTTGCTAGTAGGTTTGAATGTGTAATCTATAAAATATATCTTGTATATTCTAGGCCTCAAGTGGTAGCCTTTCGGGAGGTCAGGCCGATTCCAACTTCCTGTCGGTGCCACGGGTGTCATACTTGAGTCTCCACAACTTGTCCCAGTCTTCCAGCTCCAATCAGCAGTCACAGTCATCCGAGAGCCTGGAAACACAGCTCACCAAAAATGGTCTGGTATTTCTTAGGTTTTGTTTGATATAAAGAAGGCATTGCATATAATATTGTATCATAAGAAAACATTTTCTTTAATGTATTTCAATGAAAGATGGAGTTTTATCAGTGAAAAAACAAGAGTGAAAATATCAGTTTGATGCCTTGCCTCACTTATGCTAGCCGCAACAATGTTGTTCTATTGAAGATAGATAGATTTTTCTTAAATTTATTTCAGGTGCTGTTAATGAAGCTTTTTCAAGAAGTGCAGAATCATTCGAGTCTTCAAATGGCTCCCACTCAGAAGAATCTCTGAGCAAGTCATACGTCATTCCGAAATGTGGACCACAAATCAAGGTTGTCAAGCCTAGTGTTCGTAGACCACCATTGTTTGAAACACCACGACATAAATTGGTCAAACAGTACTTAGAAAATGACATAGGAAGAAAGGGATCATTCAGAAGACATTCTGACATTGGAGTAGGAAGAACTGAGGATTTCGACTCAGAAAAGGACCTTTTTGATAGATCACTTGCCTCACCAGGAAGTTTCTGGGATGTTTCAGATGACATTGAAAGGAAAACAAAGAACAAATTGGAAGTAGAAGGCCATACCCAATACAACAACAGGCGCCACTCATATGATAGCATGTCCTTGTATGAAAAGCTAATGCAATCGAAAATTGAAAAGAATCTGTACAAGTCTTTGAACAAGAAAACCCTGTTATTGCCTCCAAGAGTTGCAGCATGTTCTCCACTTGCTTCAAGGTGTAGAGCAACCGACCCTTCCATATTTTATACTCCAACTTCATGCAGAGATAGAGAGCTACCACCAATAACTTCCAAAGCAAGATACTCTGAACACACTTATGACAGCATCAACATTGATTTGGTTGGCAACAATATGAGGGCAGACGAATTAGAGAGTGAGGATTATGTCATGGATATGGAAGATAGTAGTTCATCATCAGAACAGCCGGAAACTAGCAGAGAAGAATTAATGAGATCACCATTTAGAAGAGGAAGTCGGACCAACTCCAATGAGAGTATGACAGAGCACCATACATATGAAAGTATCAAGTCACGTCCAAGGTCACAGAGTTTTGATGATGCTGTAGATAATAATGTTTGTGACAACTCTGTGGTAATCATTGGCAGGAGGGTTTCAAATCCATTTGACCAAAGAGCTTTTTCAAAACGTATGATGAATAAGAAAAAGCAAAATGTGCTAAGGGAAAACAAACTTCTGGATGTTCAAGTGGAGAGAAGGAATGTTAAGGAATTGGAAGACAGATACAGCCCATTTCCCAGTGCTAAAAAACTTGCTTTTAAATCTGCTTTTAACAAAGTTGCTTCACCAAGATTTGCAATGGTACCAACTGTTGCTGGAAATCTTGAAAAGGAGTTCAGTGCCATGGATGAATTCCATATTGACAATCTTAACATTAGAACTCCTGAGATTAAAGTTGAAAATGTTGCTCAGAGCTATAACAACACAGCTTACCTATCCCCCTTTGTCATGAAGAATTCAGTTTTAAATGACAAGTGTTCTGACCAAGGCTTGGTTACACCTCAAATAGCTTATGAAACGATAAGAGCTTGCCAGAACTATAAGAAATACAATCAGGTGAACATGGACACGCAGAATGTTGAAAAGGTATCGTACAAAAAGAGATTGCCGTCTTTACCCGACTGTATAGAGGACGATCTGATCAAACATTGTAATGTGAACATGTACGCCATGTCCACACCTTGTGAAGTCCAAGCTCATAATTACCAATGTTTCTGAACATTATTATAAAACGTTCCTAAGTTTGGTTTGCTTGCTAAAATGTGCAATATAATATTTGGTGAAATGCATGACAGATAATCTGTTAAGTGAACTCTTTTTTTATTTGAGATGAATGCAGTACTAAACAGTGTGAATTGAAGATAAAACATGTAGTTTGCATTTTTTATCGCTGTAGAGTTAAGGTATTTAAAGGTTATCTTTTATCATTCAATAAACATTACACTTAAATGATATTTGGTGAAAATCATGTATTTCCAGATATCACTTCTAACACATTATGAAAACGTTTGCAAGTCAATTTGAAAAATAATCCACTTTCAACAGATGATCCTTAAATTTATTTACTTTTCATCGAATATGCTAATATTCCCTGAAAGTTCCAAGGTTTGTTCATTTTAAATTTGCTTTTTGTATTTTCAAGGGAAATGGAGTCACCAAAATAATACAGATTTAATGATTATTTTTAATTTATACATTTAAACCTTGATTCTACGGTAAATTGCAATAACATTCCCAATACTCAACATACAAAATCATTATCATTGTCATTTCAGTATCATTATTTCCTACTTGAATTGTTCTGTGTCTTTATTTGTTTTATTTGTAAATGTGTTTGTTTTATTATTAATTTTGACCGTCCTGTACAGTTTACATTGGTTTATTTGATCAATTAAATTTTTTATGATGTTTATATGGTCTCCAATATCTGCCCATTTCATTTGAGAACCTTCCAAGGAAAAATGTTGTATATATAAGAAGAAGAAGAAGAAAGTTTATTCAAGGAAATATTACACACAATATATTCGAAAAAGGCCAACTTTACCCGTGATCAAATGCAAATTATATAGGTGTTCATCCAAATTATTGCACTGTATTTAATTGATCCAAAATCTGAATGGTCATTTATTTTGTGTGAAGTCAACATAGTGATTGTTAACACTCTAGGCGGTCACTATTTCTACACAATCTTTATGAAATAAGATCATGATATCAGTATTTCTATTTTAATATAAAATCTAGCTTAAATATGAAATCAGATTATGCAAATAGGTCACTAGGTCAAATATGAAAGCCTTTTTTCAAATGTTGTTTCAAAAGTCAAGTTGGATCATATTACCTTGTCTGACCAGGTGGGCCATTTGAAAAAAAAGTTTAACTGTAGAGGTCAAATTTGATACCCAATATTTATGAAATGTGTGTCAGTGAAATATGCTATACGTGAAGGGTCGAAAAGTAGGGTATTAGGAAAAAAGTAGATAAATTTTGCCAAGGCAATTCATATAAAAACTTTACCCAATATTCATGAAATTTGGTCAGATGCTTATTAACATACAAGTTAAGTTTGAGCACAGGTCATGTTGGGTCAAATTTTGGAAAACATTGTTAACACTAAAGCATTTTCTACCAAATTTCCTTAAACTTGATCGGGTATTTTATTTTGGTCTCCATTGCGCCTATGTTCAGAGTGCTTATGGGTGATGTCCTGTCAGAGAGTTCTGTGATTTTAACAGAAGACTTTGTTACACTCGAGAGGCACCATTTGTTTGTCATTCTTTACAAACCTTGATCTAAATGAGCGATCGCGTGAATTTTCGATCAAGCTTGATCATGAGTCGTGTTTGATCACCAGGTCAATATTAAAAAAAACTAGATACGATTATCTGTCCATTGTTGATTGTATGAGGGATGATCCAAACCTGGACTGCCATGCTCATAAACAAATTCAGTTAAGTTAAATATATATCGTCATAACCCGCTATGTATTTCCTATCGTTTCATGGATGTAAATGCTGAATATGTTTTTATTGTCCTTTTATCTAAACGGCCCCTTAAAACCATGGTAACGCGCACGCGGTGCAGTACACTGTGCTATACGTAATGATATATCTAATTGACCTTACGACAGGATTTGATTGACAGGTCCTATCAGCCAATCAGAATGCAGGGCTGATAAGCCGTGTTGCTATCCGCCATTTTGTCCGTCAAACTGACCAGAGTCCGTCATATACATGCGCTGGCAATTCCTCGCCTTTTTAAGTATTATGGTAAAAAGGTGTTGTCATGGCACTTGTAATTCGGATACAAGGTAGCCAGGCCGACTAAAGATGGCTTCCAATTCGTTCCGTATTCGAAACCAGCGAGTTATTTAGAAAAATACAAGTGCTGTATCAGACTCTGTGGAAGACCTCATCAACAGCTGAACTTGGAAATTTTGAAAGATCGTTCAAAGGCGAAACATCTATACGTCTGTACAAAAGTATTTTTTTGAACAAAACTACTTATTTCAATCCGCTCAAAATTTATTTAATACTGAAATTGTCCGCGCATGACCTAAATAAGTGTTACTATTTTTAAACTATAAACATCGTACATTTTGCTTTGGCTTGTGTTGTCAAATCGGCATTACTGCCAGTAATGGCCATTTAATATCAGGTTCAACATGGACACGATTGATTTCATTCAAGATAGAGGTATTTTTGTTGATACCGTTATGTAGTTTTTATAAACTGCTTTGCTTTCAAAGTAAATCAGGAAATATCGTACAACTAAATTTTTGTCCGAACCATCGCATGCTTCCGAATCTCATCTACTCGTATGGATCCTATGTAAACAATGGCTTTTGTAGCTGTCATTCCGACACATTTCATAGATTTCTTATTTTCATATCAGCACTTGTCGACTGGAAATCCAATCAAGAAAACCCTGACCCTCAAGCAGCTACTGTATTCGACCAGCTCACACCAGCTAGGCCTCCTCCAAAACTCAGATAAATATTTGAGCCACCAAAAAAAAAACGAGAACAGATCGGTCTTAATCGTTAAGGTATTATTTTCTGTATAAAACAATTTATTTCACTGTACATTTAAATCAATTATTATGTTCATTAGAACTTGATTCTGCCAAACATGTGCTGTAAAGACTTAGACTTATTATGAATAAAGAACAAGTCAAACATGTACATATTTTCATTGTTATTCTTATATTTTGGGCCATTTACGTAAATCTACAATATTTAATGATAGTTCATCCAATGTTCAGAGTCCGGATCACATGCACACTCGATTAATAGTATTCTTAAAGTTGCACTCTCACAGAATTCTAGTTTGACACTTTTTGTCTCAGAATCGGCTTATTTTGGCATTCTTTAAATTAAGACCTAATATATAAATCACAAAGCAAACTTCTCCGAGCCAAAATATGATAAATGCAATCAAATCCTGTGTAAGTTGTCAAAGTGATCAATCTGTGAAAGTGCAGCTTTAACAGTGAAAAATAACTTCTGCTAATGCTATATATTTTAAAATATATTTGCCATTGCAATAAAGAGATATTCACCTACAATATCATACATAAACACCGAAGAAATATCAAAGTTTAAGTAATGTTTGCAAAACAACAATGTATTTAATAAATCTGATATTAAATATGCAACAACTGGTGTTATAATCCAGAACTGAAGCTAACATCATAGAGGTACATCCTTCCAAGAATCCATCAAAACAACATGCTGAACAACTTCAAGAACTCTCTTCAAAAGACCACACTTTTCTGAAATAAATAAAAGATGCCAGTATTAAAATAAATCAGTTACATGTATTGTTAAATATTTTAATACTAGCTGTAAATGCTACTGCCTTTGATGTTTGCTTCCTACATGTATATCATAATGAAATATTGACAAGATAATAGCTAATGTTTTGTGGTTGTTGTTTTTCTCTGGACAAATAGTCCATTACTTGTGTACAGCAAAGTAAAACTAAATGTTATAAAAAGCTTTAAAATAGGTCCTACCGATTATTTGTAAAACTTGTCATCACTGGTTTTCTCTTGCGGTTGACATTGCCTGGACTGGCAAATATCATGTGTGTGGGGGTGTCTGGGCGGTTTCCGGTCTTATGCTAGGTCCCCTGTTGCGGTAGGCTTGTTGAAGACAATAAAAAGGGGACTTCCTTATCTCCATCAATCAGAATACTTTAATGGTGTCAACGGTAAATAGCAGGAGACCCTCCACCAGCCTTAACCGGTAAATGGGGGAGGGTAGTGTGTGTGGGTTAGAACCAGCTGCCCGGTCAGCTTAGTTGGTTAGAGCGCCGGGCTAGTGTTCTGGTGGTTGTGAGTTCGAGCCCCACACCGGGGGCAATTTTCCTCCCAGGTCCACTTTTACAGCCAGAGTGTGTGAACATGTTCCACAATTTCTGTAAGAACAAAAATCAAAGTATGTGAATGTTTGAGCAATGCAAAAGTTACAGATTGGTATCACCCACGATTGTCACTTGTCAACTATTACATTATTATTCATAAGGGGGAGTGTTCAATCGCTTAGAACTGAAACTTTTTATACATGACTCCAATAAACCATTTCTGCTCATACTATAGAATACAAGGTTATACTGTATAGCTGGCATGTAACTGTTATTTAATGTCACTTCCGGGTTCCCCATTCGGGCCATTTATGATTTCCTCATATTATGCGATGATTTAATCTTTAATTCAACAATACTATAAGAAGGACCGGTGTTATTAAAAGTTAAACTTACCCTTGTTTGCATTTCCAGTATGCGTCACACACACGCTTTTCCTTTGTATCGATGTCAATGTTGACAACATGGCGGCTATCCGGTTTTCTCTGACTTGGATAGATTTCACCCCGTCAATGTTAGATATGGTCATTTTCTAAAGATATATCGAGCCTTCCGATGTAGCAGCCAGTTACAAATTCCTTTGACTTCTATTTTTTCGCATTGTAATGTCACATTTATGATAATTTGTCAGGAATATCGGAGAGCGAAACGACGCGAGACGCCATTACTTCCTCGTTTGTTTGACGGACATAGACAGAGTTCGCTCCCTTGATATCAGGGGGCGTGGCTTAGAAGCCGCTGTCGTAAGGTCAATTTTACTGTAATAATTTAAAAAACTAAAGATCAACTTGATATGAAAAACCAAAATGTGCAAGTTTGACGTCATTTGAACGTTTGATGCGAAATAAGCAAGTATCATTCAGTACTAGTAACAACCGTTCACACTGTGCAAAATGGCCACATCAGATCACATGGAAGTTCGGCAGTTATCAAGTTTAGTAATGACCTTAGGAAGACACAAACATACAACATGATAAAGACGGCTATGTTTTTATGAAGTCTAGGACAAACTTGACCGAGTCGTGTGGATTTGAAATTGGGTCATAAGGTCAAAAGTTGGAACATATTGTGAACAATGCAGAGGCCACATTTTTCCTCGATGCTACTGAAACTTCATCAAACAGTCTATGACCTGAATATCATATTTGATCAGGGGAAGTGTCAGTCCAAAATGGGTCGCTAGGTCGAGATTTAAAAAAAACTCCTGTAAACAGTTTACACTCTTCACAAAACCTGTTGGTGTTTTTAGGAGCTTCATGTTATGTTAAGATGTGCTCTACTAGTAGATATTTAGACAAGTGCAATATCATGCTGCGAAACTGTATTTACGTATTTTAAGTTCATGTAGCATAGCAACCCCGGTCCAAGGAATATGATACGAACTAACGTTGGATATGGCTGGAATCTTTATTTATATATATATATATATATATATATATATATATATATATATATATATATATATAGGTTATATTCATATAATGCCCTGGGAAGTTTGAAGGTCTTAAACAAGTCTATATATTAAATTTTGTCTTAACATTTCATCAGTGATGGCTTGTTTTCCACTGACGCACACTTATTTGAATTAACTTGAGATACTGACTACTTTATAGTAGTTAGGATCATGTAAACAGTTGACTTATAAAACTGATGGGCGTATGTGTACAGGATTTGGCATAAGAGATAACTTCAACTTCAGTGCACGAAAACGAGATTTCTCGAGGTGTCCAAGATATCTCAGCATCCCTGCACTTGCCACGGCTGAGACCAGTTTTTCCATTTAGGGGACGGTCTAACCTACAAGATGCGCCTGTCGGGGTGCCCGGGATGATTTGTGGTCACCGGTTTCCAACGCGTCAAAGTATGACCAAATTCGCGACATTTCGTACTTTTCAACGTTCCCCAACCTACCCGGTACGGGAATCAAATCTCGAAGATATCTCCGCTACCAAAAGGGCTAAGAGGTTGATTCTGGTCTTGAAATTTAGCACTCTCGATTTCCTACGTTACGCCACCGTCGGCGCATCTCTGACGCCATTGCGTCACCGTTTCTATTCGCCTACAAGGCTATTTTACACTCTAAAATGCAGCGAAAAATGCCTAAAACTTGGGTGGGCGGTGTTCAAGATATCTCAGCATCCCTGCACTTGCCGCGGCTGGGACCAGTTTTTTTTCCATTTAGGGGACGCTCTAACCTAAAAGGGCTAGGAGGTTGGTTCTGGTCTTGGAATTTAGCACTCTCGATTTCCTACGTTACGCTTCCGTCGGCGCATCTCTGACGTCATTGCGTCACCGTTTCCATTCGCCTACAAGCCTATTTTACACTCTAAAAGCAGCGAAAAATGCCAAAAACTTAGGCGGGCGGTGTCCAAGATATCTCAGCATCCCTGCACTTGCCGTGGCTGGGACCAGTTTTTCCATTTAGGGGACGCTCTAACCTAAAAGGGATAGGAGGTTGGTTCTGGTCTTGGAATTTAGCACTCTCGATTTCCTACGTTACGCCACCGTCGGCGCATCTCTGACGCCATTGCGTCACCGTTTCCATTCGCCTACAAGCCTATTTTACACTCTAAAATGCATCGAAAAATGCCTAAAACTGGGGCGGGCGGTGTCCAAGATATCTCAGCATCCCTGCACTTGCCGTGGCTGGGACCATTTTTTCCATTTAGGGGACGCTCTAACCTACCAGATGCGCCTGTCGGGGTGCCCGGGAAGATTTGTGGTAACCGGTTTCCAATGCGTCAAAGTATGACAAAATTCGCGACATTTCGTACTTTTCAACGTTCCCCAACCTACCCGGTACGAAAATCAAATCTCGAAGATATCTCCGGTACCAAAATGGCTATGAGGTTGGTTCTGCTCTTGAAATTTTGCACTCTCGATTTCCTACGTTAGGTCACCGTCGGCGCATCTCTGACGTCATTGCGTCACCGTTTCCATTCGCCTACAAGGCTATTTTACACTCTAAAATGCAGCGAAAATTGCCTAAAACATGGGTGGGCGGTGTCCAAGATATCTCAGCATCCCTGCACTTGCCGCGGCTGGGACCAGGTTTTCCATTTAGGGGACGCTCTAACCTACAAGATGCGCCTGTCGGGGTGCCCGGGATGATTTATGGTCACCGGTTTCCAACGCGTCAAATTATTACCAAATTCGCGACATTTTATACTTTTCAACGTTCCCCAACCTACCCGGTACGGGAATGAAATCTCGAAGATATCTCCGCTACCAAAAGGGCTAGGAGGTTGCTTCTGGTCTTGAAATTTAGCACTCTCGATTTCCTACGTTACGTCACCGTCGGCGCATCTCTGACGCCATTGCGTCACATACAAATCTGCTTGTTGTTTGACACCACTTCCCGCGCTATATTTTGCTAAGTAAGTCTGAAGAGTTACATGTATTATTGGTGTGATTTTGAGATTCCCTATGTTTTAAACGCGCATTTTGGCTTTAAAATACGCATATAAGGCATGAATCGAATACACCAAATTTCGCAATGAGTAACCATGATTTACTGCGAACTGCCCCTCAGATTATTTACAAGAAAGACCATTGATGCAAAGCATCAAAGGGCGCCGTTTAATAGTTTATGCATTTGTTATATGTTGAAAACACGCCAATAATAACGGAAACACATGACAATGATGACATATATTACTATTGAATCTCGCGAAAATAGTGACGTTGGGCGGTCACCCAAATCTATACATATAGACCAATCTAATATCATTATGCCGTTTTAGATCTTTGCATATATGCATGGCCTTTAAAACTAAAATCAAAAAAGGAATAACTCTTCCCGCCGGCGAAGCTAGGTGCACGTGGTTACTGCTCTTTCCCTCTAGTCACGTGGCTTTGTTTACGTTGCTTAGAGGCCGCCTTCAATTGTCACGTGAGTAGTGACGTAAACACATTGCATCGCAAAGTATCAAGCTCGTGGGCTCTGCACGTTTGACTTCTGTGGGGAATTTCTGAAGACATTGCGGTCGATTTCTACAGTTGTGTCACAAGAGAAGACTTATACATTATTCACACGTAAGTTGATTAAAAGAAATTGA
Organism: Mya arenaria; assembly: GCF_026914265.1. Taxonomy (NCBI): domain Eukaryota; kingdom Metazoa; phylum Mollusca; class Bivalvia; order Myida; family Myidae; genus Mya; species Mya arenaria. The sequence goes on along the minus strand of NC_069125.1, from coordinate 69,118,454 downwards.
ATAATTTTATGGAATTAGGCATGTTTCGCTAAAAGTGCTAATATGCGCCTTTACATTTATACGACCTTGACCTTAATGTAAATATTATGATTGAGTTAGTCAGACCTGTTTGGGATTCTGACAAGAATATATCACTATTCTTAGTCACTACTGTACTGTTTGTATGAAGCAATACATAATTATAACAAGCTCACAAAGCCCTGCATTGGTATAATACAATCTGGGCTTGCTTAATTATTTTATTTTTTTATTTTATTTAGCAGGGCCTGTGGATTATTTAAGCCAAATCCATGCACAAATGTTTGGGCTTTTTCATCAAAAAGTCTAATTTTGATAACAGTAAACAGAATATTGCAGTTCTTTCAAATTACATTTATTATTTGTTAATACTAATTATGGATATTGAATACTATCGAACAGAAATGCATAGTAGTCCTAATTGATTTGCAAGTTCGTTGATTATGTTCATGACTTCTTTACGGTGCCGCTTTTTGTATCTTACATACAATGAGCAATACATACCCAATTAGGCCATACCCTGTTTTTTGCATTTTTGGGGATTGGAAACATAATAGTCTGAACCAGAATACTCCATTTATACCAAAGTCAGTCGAAATATTCATTAAGGCCCATCCCCATACAGTATATCATGATGAGAACCTATTGACAATTTGTTGCAAGTCTGTGGGGATGGTCAAGCTGTCCCTTGTTTAATATGTCTGGTTTGGCCTCTAATAATGACCCACCCCTTATCACCTTGCAACCTCAACACCATGCAACATACATGGATACATATTATTAATAGTTTTAAAAGTGTAGGAGCAGATTAGAATATGGAATATTGAATCAAACATAATAAGCCTAAGCATACTATTTACTTATTCAGTTAATATAAGTTCCATCAAATACCATGATATTTGATCATTACCAAAAGGCATATTTAGGTCCCTGATGTATATAACAGTGTTATATATTCTATTTGGAGTTTAATTTCATTCTTCATTATTTTATTACTGCAGTATAGGCATTTACTAAAATGTCACTGATATAAATACTAAATATAGTAGCATTTATCTATTAGGCTACTATTAATTAATTGCTAGATTTTTACCCCCTCCCGCCCCCTCTTTTTTCCACAGCCCCTTATAATTTATGGACTCAAATAAAACTGTTAAATTAGGGTCTGTATTTGTGTATAGGTCTGGTACCGTCCGGGAACGGCGCTAATTCATACCTACGTTGTCAATGTATAACATTCACATGTAAAAAGGAGAATTATTACGATTGTGTTCATGGCTTGTTTTGAAACTGATGTATATGTTCTCTTATGCAATAAGAAAGAGCATGAACACATACTCAATGGTAAAACAGTCATCTATGAAAAATCTAAAATAAAAAATAAAGTGTCACCCCTCGCCCTCATTAAAAAAAAAAATGGATGAAAATCTAGCAATTTTTATTAACCTTATGACAAGAACGTACATGTATTTGTACAAGTACACACAGTCACACTCACTTTAATAGCCTTCAAATACACTTGCTTTTACTTAGCCTTCAGATACACTTGCTTTTGAACTTTTAGCTAATTTTAAAGTTTCTTCACCTCCTTTGTTAATATTGTAGACTGTAATGCTTCCTTTATAAACTGATTGTATGTGTATGATTGAAATTGATTTGATTGTTTTTAATTTGTTGGTAGTGTTCATATAACAACTTGAATAAGGTATGGATTCGAGTTCTGTTTACCAGATTAAATTGGTGAGGGGTGTAGACTGTGGTGATGTCATGTTATTGTTAGTTATTAGTTTCGTCTGACCTTCTTTATCACTCTTAAGAACATAATAGATTACAAATTGTGATAAAGTAGCAGTGTTCCCCTCAGTAATAATGTATTGGCTAACTGTAAACAAAGAACTCAAAAATAGGTGAGTAGGTCAGGCTTGTTTGAATGCACAGCTGTTTTAATAATGTGACTAATATAACATTAACAGGGAAACAGCTGATATTGACATAGTGGGTGCAAAAATGGTCCATACTGTAAAGGCCTTTGTTTGATTTGAGAATTACATTTACACTGTTATTGAACTGTTAAAGCTATTAAGCAAGCATGGTTACTCAAGTCTTACCGAATATTTATAGAACAACTTGCTTCATCATGCCAATATTGGTTGTTCAATCAATTTTGCTCCACAGTATGCTGTGTTCTGCTTAGGTGATCAGCTAGGTTAATGGATGTTAAGGTGATAAGGTTTGTTATGCCAGAATCTCTTCTCCATCCATCAAATGTTGACAGGCAACATCATGATCCACACAAGTTATAACACATGAAGCTCTGACAAAGGTCACACTTACCATGAGCCTTTAGCCTTTTAGGTCTATCTTAAAATTATGATCAAATGCATTAATTTTGGTAGAACTACTAAGTCCAAATAAATGTCCATGGAAAGCTTTTTTTATGATGTTTCTTATGGCAAATCCTTCATTAGAAGAATCCCATAATGAATGTCTTTTATTTTCGACTAAGAACTACAGTGGAATGTTACAGTGGTCGAAATTAGCACAAGCCCGCAAGCCCGACACTGATTAAATGCCAACTGGGCTTGTTTATATTCTTGATTTTATATTACAGAGCTTGTGAAAGGTTTTAATGCTAAGTTCTTATAAATTCTGAGAATTCAGGTTTGTTCACCTAATTTTAATGGCTGATGTCATAATAAATAGCATGCTTGTGTCAATGCATATATATTTATATATATATGTGTGTGTGTGATCAGCAGCAATGCAGCGGATAATGAGCGCTGATTGCACCAAGCACATTTAATAGGACATTTACGGTATACTTTTAATGGGGGGAAAAGTTATTATCATAACATCAACAATTTTAATTATGATGACCAATATTAGTTGCTATATATAGTTAGATTTCCTGTTATTGTGGCTGTAAAAATAGGTCATTGAACTAAGTTGTTGAGGTAGTAGTTTCTATTATCCGTAGTAGAAAGTGTTACTGTCTCAGAATGTATATTAAATGCATGTTACTATTCACTCACAAACATAAATGTTCATGTAGCTATATCAATATCCACCGTAGAGCAGTCAGGTTAGAGCCAAATTTAGGACATTTGCCAAGTCATTCTCAGTGGTCATTCTGAGAGGTACTGATTCCCTTTTTACATATTAACACACGATGTTCTATTCTGCAGCTGTTTTCAATAATTGTCATCCACAAGTTCATACTGCAATGCTCTATGTTGTCAAGTTAGTGCATTCTCTTATCACCAAGCTCTGTGTTCCATAGTTGGTTTGGTGGCCGGAGAAATGAGTCTCCTGCGGGTTCACCAGTTGCTAAAACACAAGACCTTATTGTTGTGCGTACAGCTGATAGACTCATTTTACTACCTGATTTGTTATATTGTACTGTATGTTGAATGACTACCAATATTTTTGTTGGCGTGAGACCAAAGGTTATGTTAGAGTAAATTATCAATTATTGTGATGAATGCCCATTAACTGTAGCTAATGGTTTTATGTACGGAAGCCATTGTCTGCTATTAATCCCTGATGCAGAACACAGCATGGCCTTACAGGAGCATGTTCAATTCAGTGTCAATGATCTGAGGCTATGTGCTTTGTTTATTTGTGTTCTTTGTTCCTTCAGGTTTAGTCATCATAGCTAATAGGCTTTCCTTGTTCATGTCTGAACATCTCTAAGTCATAAAGGTCTTTGTTCTTAACAAAACATGAATATGACTGTATGAACTTAGTACATGATTGTGTTGGTAAACTGTTCACCAGCTCATTAAATATTATCAAAACACTTTTGAACAAAGATGAAATAGACATGCAGTATTATAATGTTGTACTTGATATGAGATATATGTATAAAAAAATAATATCCTTGTTTGTTTCTGATATTGTTCATACAACCAGGTTACTGCGTATATATGAACTGATATATAAACAGTGGAGCACAATCTGTGTGGTAAACTAGGTCATGTTATGCCTGGATGTATACACTGCTGTCTGTCAATAAGTATGGTCATGTACCATAAACTCCCAACCAAAACAAAGTAGAAATTGCGCCAAACCACATTCACCTCAGCTTTAAGTACACTAGTACAAATATATATAGATTTAGTGATAGGTTTGCATGGAAGTGAAACAAGTAAGTTGTTTATTTTATAAAACCTTGTTCAATTTAAGGATTGGAAACTAACTGATTATGTCCTTGCTGAAATATTCTTATCCTCTTGATTTATGCCCAAATTAATCTCTTGAACTTTGTTTTGAATTTACAAAATCTAGATAGAGTTTGAAAATCGGCTTAAAGCCATAGTGATTAATGTGTTACATAAACACAAACATTTTTATACATTATTTATGTCTTGAATATTTTTGTTTCATGCTGTTTGATTATTTAAATCATTAATAATATATAATGACAGTATTTATGATCATTATTTTGTACTGACACTCAAATAAAAGTTAATTACATGTATTTTTGTTTATTTTGGTAATTAAAGATATATATATATATTATTTATTTATTTATTATCTTTCATCTGAAAAATAAAGAAACAATCTTATTTATCATAATACTATAATTATTTTTGCTGTACAAATACAATTAGTTTTGCCCTACAACTTACAACTACAGTACATGATTTATTTTTATATTTTAATAGTTGGATTACTGTCCAGGCAGATGAGTTGGTTTTAGACTTATTGGCAAGTTACCCAGTAAACATATACAGTAACACCAGAGTGCCTTTAATTCTTACTCTAAGCTTGACCAAAGCTTTAACTCTTTGGTGTCAGAAGTGTCCTACTTTTAGAAGGTAATCCTATTAATGGCAGAAATGTATCATGCTCCTAAGAACGTAACAGCTAAATTATAAGTTTTTTTTCTCACCTCTAATAGCTTAAATGATGTGAGTGAAATCAGTGTGGGTGTAGGAAATGAACATATTGATTGCAAGTCTATCCTCTAGGTTTCCAGGAAAATGTCACTGGGTCATATATTTTCCTGAAAGATGCCTTGTTCAGGGGTGTAGAAATGTTTTGAAGTAGCAGGGAAGATCCCAAAAGTAGGCGGGGGGGGGTAGTCTGGGTGTCCTTTCCCAGTTAGGGGCCAATGCCCCTTGTGGGATTGAATTTAACCCCTTTTTAACCAAAATTTCTAGTGTTGAACTGTTCTGGTGCATGTTTATTTTGTAACATTTAGGAAACAGGGAAACTTCTGTACTTGAATATGATACTGAATCAGAGAACTACCCCACTGATCTGAGTTTTACCCCACCCCCACCCCCACCCCCGACCCCACCTCCACCCCCGACCAGTGAGGGCCAACTAATAAACCAAATAACTGTCAAATTCAGATTCAGGATACTATTATAACATTCCAGACCGCATGCCTTGCCATTTGCTAGCAATTCCCTCCTAATCGTATGTGTACCTTTTTCTCTACCACTTATAGTTATATACTTTCAGCCACTGAATCTCTGTGATCCTCTGAAAATTAAACATTTAACTTCATTTTCTGTGGTTCTAGATATCTCACCTGCAGCTAGCTAGTTCCGTTTTAATAACAACCAAAAGAAATATCTGGACACTTTGTGACGTTTATTAAAAGCGTACGAAATTTCGCCAAAGGTACATGTAAAATTCATCAAAATAATGGATTATTTTTAGCAGTGACATCACCGCAAGCTTGTTTCATTTTGTTAAACATCCGGATAACACTCGTATACAAAAAGGAATGTTGCGTAAATGGTACTGTAATAGGACTAACAGAAGGACAGACACGCTCATGTTGCAAACTTACTACGCTTTTTGGTGTCTGGAAAAAAAATATTCTTTTTTTCACCCTCTATTGCTTCGCTAATCATAAACTTCAAAACATCCCAATGGAGGATGCGACTAATGAGGTCATGTATCGAGCCAATGTTATTGTATTCGGAACGCTGGGAAACCCAAACCTAGAACTTGAAAACATCCCAGAGGGGGATGCGACTAATGACGTCACGAATCGAGCTAATGGTGCATTATAGTCCGAACGCGTGGAAACCAAAATAAACAATACCATCAATCAGGGTTTTAAACTTATGTAAACATAAAAACATGACAAAAAATAACAGATTTTATTTTTGATGATGCGGGGATAAATAGCCGGGTGAAGATGCTAAAGTAACCGGGTTATTTTAACCGGCTTCCGGCCCATTTCTACACCCCTGCTTGTTGAGGCCAACCATGTGAGACCTCTGTTTAAAGGGACTGTACACCAGATTGGCACCTAAGAAGTTTTTTTCTGTAGCGAATCTCAGGACAATTATTTAATAAAATAATTTACTCTTTGATATCATAATTTTAAAAATATTTGTAAAAAAATACCAAAATGTAAAAAAAAAAATCGAGAGTTCGAACCGGTGTCGCCAAAATTGCAGTCCAGTGTCGTATCCACTGTGCTACAGAGGCTTACCCTAAACGGTTGGAATATTTAAGCTATATACCTTACTTGGTAATATCACGTTATAACATTGATTAGTCAATCACGCATAAGGAACGAATTCTACTAGGTAGACATACCTAGTAATCGTTTTTAATGGAAAAAACTGCGAAAAATAAATCAATTGTAAACTATGTGGTACTTCAGTTAGTAAGTTTCAATGCATTATACTCATCGATACCAAGTTTATGTCAGTTTTCGACAATTTTCCTTTTTTTTTCGCTATTTCATCATACAGAGTACAACCCCTTGTATGTCATCTTGTTGGTGATAGGAAAACTACTGGTTAACTAGATGTTTCTTAAACCATATTATAGCCTTATTATTTTAATATTTGAATTCTGAATTATTGCTTCTAAAATAAATTCCAAGAACTCTTTTAGAAAACTGGCATTGGCGGCCTGTAATATTTTACCTGGCAGACTGACAGAAACATGACAGCAAGTCACTCTCCCTGATTGCAAGTTGTAGTTGGATGGTTGTCCAAGTCTGAGTTTGAGGCTGGAAGTCTCCATTGACTGCTCATTTAATTTCATTGGAGAATTGGACTTACAATTAAGAGCAATAAATGCTACAAATTGCTGCATCTGTTACAATTATAACCTGTGTTACAATCAGGCAAACATGATAATATTATTGTCATAAATACTTAATTAAAAAAAAAGATATTTTGAAATATTTGCGAATTCACTTTTGTGAGCCCGAGCCTCAAGCTTTCATTTGAGACATTTGTGAATATGGGCCATCAACAAGTCATGAAGCTGACTTTGATATGGGATTAGGTGCTTGCCTTTCACTGAAGTTGTCTTCGTTATGTGATGAAATCATATACTGGATTCCTAAAGGTTCACAGATTTGAGGAAATAATATTTTAGCTCCGGAGTAATCCTATAATGACTGTCATTTTGCTGTATAGGAAATATATAGTTATACAGTTATAATTATTGTAACCAATAGACTGCTTCCTTAATTTTTGATGAATCATCTATATGTAGTGATTGAGATGCATGCAGGTCATGGAGATGAATTGACAACTCTATAAAATTTGGATCAGTTGCTGAAAGATTGAAACCAGAGACTTCTTGTCTTTCCATTTTGGACACATTATTTAAATATATAATTAATATTTCCAATAATTCATTAATTAATCTCCTTTTCTTTACATACTCAACCTCAAACCCACACGTACAAACCACTGCCCCATCTCGACCTGTGTGTCAATTATAGGGTAATAATTCTGTAGTAACCATGCATGCTTCCTTTCATTCTAGATAACTGCTGTTATTCCTATCTACAGTGTAGATATCGTTGAGTTTATTGCCATATATAATGCATGTATTTTTAAAATCAACAGAAATTTGAATATGTTCCAACTTCAGATCAATGATTAGGTTTGTGCTCACTGATCTGATCAGTCATGTTATACAGAAATGAAGTGCTGATCATGTGGTATTGCTTTTAATGGCTAAAAAAACAGTATATATATCTGATATCTATATAATATGTCTGCCTATTTTTGTTCCATTATTATAGACTACCAAGAACTTTGTAAATTAAAATTAACTTGTATTATGGTGTGTCAGAATACATTGGTACAAGTCAAACCCCCAGCCCAGAATGACTGTAGACTTGCCTTACAAGTATTTCAACACTCTGCCATCAATGTATAACATGTTGGACATGACCTTTACTGGAAATGTAATGACTGCATTGTAATGTTTTATGTTAGAGAGAGGTTCAACTCATATTCTATTTCGACATAAAATGGCTGTTGGTTGTGCTTAACATTTTCTTGAAACAGCTAATAATTTGTTTGGTTGTAAAAACTCAGTAATCTTTAATTATTGTTACAATGAAATCTAACAGACATTTTGTTGAATTTTGCAGAGACAGAAATCCTTCAAGAACTCTGGCTGCAGGTACTGAAGTATTGCAGAAGAAGTTTGCTCCAGATCATAAAGAAGAGAATAAAAAAGCAGTGGTGTAAAACAGTTTTGGTTAAGGGAGAATGATATTGAGATTGAACTGCTCTATGAATATTAATGAGCAAATAATTGCTGCATGTTGCTACAAACAATATTTGAAGCATAATTTGAAGCAGTTGTGATCGGGTTTGTAACCACACTATATGTGTTATTGGGTACAAGCCATTGTATTGATTGAACTCAAGCCAGAAGAAGCCGCTTTATTCACAGCAGTTGAACCAAGAAGAAAGACACTGATTTGCTATTAAACAAGATGTTTTATGGACTTAGACAGTGTTAGCTGGTAGTCATCAGCAGAAAGGGGATAGAGCTGAAATGGTTATTAGTTTTCCTGGTAGTATAAAGTATCGAAGAAATCAGAGACGCATTACTAAATACCTCCATCTTGTTGCAGAGTGTAAACAAAAAACTTAGCTTGGGATATTCACAGTAAACATTGTCTGTGTTTGCCAAAGAAGGAAATAAATCCTGAACCATGTTGAATTGATATAACTTCCCGCTCTTGGTGGTTGACCAGAGCTACAGATACATTATTAAAAACTAGATACGAGCGTTGGTGCTTCACAGTGTTAGTATTTGCTCGAAGACTCGTACCAGCAGGAACCATGGTGAAGACATTCCAAGCGTATCTGCCGACCAACAAGTGTCACCGCCTCTACAGCTGCGTACACTGTCGGGCACACCTAGCCAACCATGATGAACTCATCTCCAAGGTAACATGATAGTTTAATAGTTATTAAGATAAGAATTCTATTGCAGTTCTATGTGATATATATGATTTTGTGTTTAAAGTCAATATTCCTTGTGACATCTCAACCGTTATATCTTTCAGACCTTGCATACATAGAATAATGTCTAAATTAAAAAGTATATTAAACAGTTCATTTGCCAAGACATTAGACACTTAAAATGCATACTTCATTTTTAGGATCTAAATAAAACAAAGCAAGAAATTTAATACTTCTGCTTTCTGAAATGGACTCATTGTGGTTGAAAATTCAGGATTTCTAATGTCAACTGTGTGAACTTTCTGTAGGTCAAAACTACTTGTCATATGTGAATTCAATTAACTGATTAAATCACAAGGTTTTTTTTTAACCTAAAACCGAGAGTCCGAGCAGAATTTCAATGGGTTTTTTTATGTTCATTTTAAGTGGAACTGAAGTCTTTTAACTTTTAGCTGATACAGAGTAACCTAGTTGAGTAATTCTTGCAAGATAGGTTCTGCCTGTTTCTGATCTTGTTATATGGATTATTCATGAAAAATGATGGCAAATTTACTTAACCGGTCATTAACTATTTATAGAACTGTTTCTTCTTACAAATCTAGGGAAACTAGAAATCTTTATAGTTATTAACAGGATCGATATATTTAAAAGGTGGAAAAGGGCTTTATGAGGTAGATAGGAATTGACACATGACCTGATCCCTGTCAGCTAGCAAATCAAGTCCGTAGAAGCTAGTTCTGGTCAGAAACTCTGCTACTTTGGTCTTTTAGTTTAAACATTATTTAATTTTACAACGATTGTGAAACAAGCTATTACTTATATTAATCACTCTCGTTGGCACGATGTTGCACGAGAGTGGGGGAAACCGGAGTACCCGGAGAAAACCCACTTGTCCGGCTTGGTGACCACTAACCAAACTCACATGCGCCCAGGCCGGGAATCGAACCCGGGTCGCCTTGGTGAGAAGCGATTGTGCTAACCACTGCGCTAACCGGACAACCTTTGGTCTTTTGGTTTGGTTCACTGCATAAATGCAAATGAATACATCATTTGTGGGTATCTAAGGTGATTGTGGAAGACAAGATTCTATAGATGCTGTGCCAAATCTTAATAGTAACTGGGTAATTGTGTGTACCAGTTACACTTGACTCTCTAAAAATCAGTTAGTTTCACAAAAACCTAGCACCCTCTCTTGACATTGATCTATTACACAGACAAAAACTAGGGCATTTATTATAGTGAAAACAATCATTACCCAAGTGATTGAACCATCCGCTTGCTGAGATTTTCTTCTCATTTTTTGCAAGCAGAAATCCCTGAAGAAATGTCATTATAATGAAGTCTGAAATATATCTTTTCACTACTGATAATTTCTCATACACAAAATATACATTATCAGGAAAAAGTATGTTAAATTTTCAGTGTTCAAATATGAAAAAAACTAACATATTTTTTCTTTCCTTTTTTTTAGTCATTTCAAGGGAGCCAGGGGCGAGCATATCTCTTCAATTCTGTGTAAGTGTTCTTTTAGCTTTATATATGTATATATATATATATATTTATATATGTACATGAAAATCAAAAAAATAAAAATGTTTCTTTTTTCAAACATCAGGGTACCATTTTGTAAAACTACCAGGTAGTGACAGATTGACAATAACAGGGCTCGAATTTAGCACTCCCACGCTCGCAAAATGCGAGCCAAAATTTGAAAATGCTTGTTGAATTTAAAGACACTTGCAAAAATTTGTGAGTTCAAAATTTGCAGAAAATATACAATCATTGAAATTGATATGAACATCATCGGTGATCAATTCCTGCATGCACAATAGATATAAAATTAATTTTAAAAATGCCTACTCATTTTGTTTTCCGATAATCACACAGAAACTGATGATGTAGACTAACATTATGCGCACAGGCAGGTTCTCGTTACAATGTGGCAGGTACTCGTTACTATGTATTTTTGTAGACTGGTCTTTCGTCGGAAAACTTTTGGCGGCTATTTTTAGTGATAATCGTATCGAGATACAGTCTATAAAATGATGACAAGCAAAAAAATATGCATGTTCATTTTAAAATTGCCGACGGCAATGATCAATCAGTTCCAAAAAAGAATCCAAAATGAAATAATCCATCCGTTAAAAATGTTTCAATGTGGAAGAGGAAGTTGAACATTAAACAGACCAATACTGGCCTGATCAGGCTTCCTCAGAACATATTGTCAGTGTTACATTTATGATGATATCGTTTAATCAATAATGAAAAATTACATGATCATTCATTAAAACAGTTACACTATACCTTTAACCATTGTTTTCCTTACAATATATATATTTTCTTAGCAAACACAATGGTTTGCCTTAAAAAAATGCGAGTGAGTGTCTTGTTTTGCGAGTTGAAAATTTAAGCACTCGCAAAAATTTGCGAGTGTCAAAAAAAGTTAAATTCAAGCCCTGAATAACCCAGAGTTCCCCTTTACTTTTATATTGTGTATTGATTGGAAAGTTTAACTGTCTGTCGTATGTTATTTGAGAAAGGTGCTAAGGAAATTATTAGTATTCTTTATCTGGTTCTGTTATGACATGTTATATGATACATAAATATAGTGAAACAAGTCGCAAAATGATTAGTTTTGTGGATACTTTTCAAAAATCCCCACATGAAAAAGCAGTCTAATTCAGGAAGGATGTTATGTAAAGATAACAGTTGATACTTGAATTTGGTCTGGTTTACCCCCCACAGTCCAATGACTAATGTATGGTTTTCCATATGCAAAAGTATTTTCACCGTGATGTCATGATGTAACTCAATTTTAAACCACCTTAATTAATTATTTCACATTATATTATGTCATAACTTTCATAACTATTTTTCTTAATATATATATCTGGATAATCTACATTTTCTTGGTAAAGAAGACTGAATAGTTTCGGTTTTCAAAGTTTGACAATTGAGTACCTTTAAAACAGTATAAATGTTACAAAAAGTGAATACATTTCAAAAGAGCCCTGAATTATTAATATTCTGAACTTCACCAGAAAATTATGTTGAGTGCTTTTTAACTTTTTAACATTATGCGTGTAAAATAAAGAAAACCAGATAACCAGCCTCTTGATTTTGTCAGCCATTTATACTTGAAAAAGGGTTTTAAATCGTGAATGTTTAAAGTGATTGTAGGCATTAGATGGCCATAATCTCAGATGTAATTGCCTGTTATGATGTAAGCAGAAGTTGCAACTGGAGTGTATGAAACTTTTAAATGTATTAGAAGCTAGACAGATATTTTTATAGCACTTATCGTGTTATATATATGCTTACATTACTTTGAGAAGGCAAGATAGAATCCCTATTTAGATTATAACCTACATTTCCAGCCAATGAGGTCACCTTTTTAAGCTACCTTGCTTAATCATCAAGAACTTTCCGGACAGATTCCATGCCTGCTGAAAACAGTTAAATCTATGTCAGTTGGAACATATAATGTAAAATCTGTAATATTGTCTAAGTAAGGCTCACCCCTTCCTTGTTTAGGGTGAAAATTTACCACAAAATGTTCTAACAATTATAAAACGTCTGATTTGTAATTGTGTCAATGAGCTAAAACTTGATAATGTTGCTTTAATCGATGCTGTGATATTTGCTGAATTTACTAAAACTGCAACACTAGTAATGGTGGTGCTCCTGATTTCTTTAAATGGCTGTGCTCCTAGTTTTTTATAATATGAGTGTTCCTGATTTCATCTCATGGCAGTGCTCCTGGTTTTGTCTCATGGCAGTGCCCTGATTTCATCTCATGGCAGTGCTCCTGGTTTTGTCTCATGGCTGCAGTGCTCCTGATTTTATCACATGGCAGTGCCCCTGGTTTTATCTCATGGCAGTGCTCCTGATTTCATCTCATGGCAGTGCTCCTGGTTTTATCTCATGGCAGTGCCCCTGAGTTCGTCTCATGGCATTGCTCCTGGTTTTGTCTCATGGCAGTGCTCCTGGTTTTATCTCATGGCATTGCTCCTGGTTTTATCTCATGGCATTGCTCCTGGTTTTGTCTCATGGCAGTGCTCCTGGTTTTATCTCATGGCTGTGTCCCTGGTTTTGTCTCATGGCAGTGCTCCTGGTTTTATCTCATGGCAGTGCCCCTGAGTTCGTCTCATGGCATTGCTCCTGGTTTTGTCTCATGGCTGCAGTGCTCCTGGTTTTGTCTCATGGCATTGCTCCTGGTTTTATCTCATGGCAGTGCCCCTGAGTTCGTCTCATGGCATTGCTCCTGGTTTTGTCTCATGGCAGTGCTCCTGGTTTTGTCTCATGGCAGTGCTCCTGGTTTTGTCTCATGGCAGTGCTCCTGGTTTTGTCTCATGGCAGTGCTCCTGGTTTTATCTCATGGCAGTGCTCCTGGTTTTGTCTCATGGCAGTGCTCCTGATTTTATCACATGGCTGTGTCCCTGGTTTCTCACATGGCAGTGTCCCTGGTTTCATCGCATGGCAATGCTTCTGGATCTCTTAACAGTGCTCCTGGTTTCATCTCATGGCAATGCTCCTTGTTAAATCTCATGGCAGTGCTCCTGGTTTTAACCCTTGGTAGTGCTCCTGGTTTGGTCTAATTTCAGTGTCCTGGTTTGGTCTAATGGCAGTGTCCCTCAGCCCTGTCGAGAATCTGTTCATGCACTGATAAACTTTTCATTAACATTCATGAACTTTTCATGAACTGTCCATCAAGTTTCAAGAACTTTCATTGGTCTCATGGCAGTGAGAACATGAAAAGGACAGAAAATTAAAGTTAAATTGCAGGAGATTGCATTATAGATTGTTATCTTATTGAAATAGGTAAATGTTTATAATGTTGATTCTTCCATTTCACTATGCAATACAGACTTTTATAGATTGGTTTCTAATTGTAACAGGTAAATGTTAATTAAGTTGATTCTTCCATTTCACTAGGCAATACAGACCGTGTCTTGCTAACTTGACTTTATAATATTGGTTGTATTTTGTAAAGCAACCTGTATTGTTAGAGCAACTAAAGTATTCTTTGCATCAGTGGTACTGTGAAATCATTAATGTTCGTGGGGCATTCAAGATGTGCGTGTTGAGTGTTGGTACTCGATTTTTTTCTTTAATAAAATATTTAATCGATAACATTGATTGTTTACCCAAATATATGCACCTTCTTGGTGTTTTTACAGCTTGTAAAATTATAAATTGGTATTCAATGGCCTCGCCTATCTATATCTTTGATCAGGGAACATCATCTTTCAAGACCTTAACTTCCAATTAAATCGATAATTGACATGGGTATATGCACTAATTGGCATGTCGTACCACCATTGCGAGTGTCATAAACGGTGTGACGTAGAAGAAGGAAATCACATGCCCATCACGTGGTGATTATGCAGTCGATCTAGGACGATCGCAGTTTCGGATTTTGTTTTCAAAATTGAAAACCACGAATTCAAGTACCCACGAAAATGTAATTTATCGGAAAACCACGAAATTTCATGCCAACGAATATAAATGATTTCACAGTATGTGTGCTTTATTTACAACATGGTATCATGCAAGTGAATGCATTGGCATTTTATTTTTATACATCAGTACTAAAAGATTGGCATTGGTGCAAAAGAAACTGGCTGATGATATCAATTATGAATATTACTTCAGTAAGGTACATTTTAGCATCAAGCCTAGTTTATCATATATTCATATCTTATCAAAGGTGCCATTAATAAAGCATTACATCTATTTTGGTCAATGTTATCATTATTTGTTTACCACAGAGTTGGCAGTTCTTGCAGTTTCCCAGGGAATTTTAGAACTTGTTTGAAAAAAGAATGTTTATAGCTTGCAAAAACTTTATTTAACATGCTTTATCTTGTCACAATACAGGTGGGGTATCAAACCGGTGGGGTATCAACCCGGTGGGGTATCAACCCGGTGGGGTATCAACCCAGTTCTGCATTTTCTTCCGGCTTCTGATGTTTCTCTGTTTACCATTAAAATACTGCTCACATAAAGTACTTTTTTTGCATGTGGGATAATGCCAGAAAACTGCTGATTATGATAAAATTAATGTAATGCTGAACAATTTCAAATATATTTTTATCAGAAATAGGGCATCAACAAGTGGATCATTTTACAATGTGTTTTTATATGAGATGTTTTTGCCTTGGTGTCTCTTGTCAGTGCTACCTGAGGCCAGTTCTGGAGGATCCATGGTATTAAATAAATGACTTCATAGTTTCAGAGAGGGTCAGAGCTAGTTCAGGATTCTTCAAGTTGCACAATATTGTTTTCAAAGATAAAAACCTGTACTTTGTACTTATGAACCTGCCAAAATGTCTTCCCTATCTCCCTGTCACATCAGTGTTTTTTGCTGTATTACTGAACTTGGCTACTGGCTAATGTAACCTTGGCCCTAATTTTCTTTGTTTTATGATTGCATATTAAATGCCTGATTAGTTCTGGTGTTTGTCCTCATACATGTGATGTTTATCTTCATTTCACATGACTAGAACGAGCCAGTTTTGAGATACATCCCAATGTAAATGTTTTGAAGAAAAGCATACTGTTTAACATTTTATTATATAATGATATATTGACTGCACGACCGCACGTTTCTATTTTATTAAACTGACAGGCATCGATGTAGAAAAAGTGGTTGTTTAAATTACATTGTATTTTAAAACAAGGACAAGTAATTCAGAAACATATTGTTTAAATAAGAGTTTGTTAAACTAGTCTCGAAGAGTTATGCTTTTCATAGGGATTTTTGCTTGTCACTGAACATTGTCATTTGAATGTTTCTTCCGAAATGACTATGCATTTTCAAATATTTATTTAACTATTGATTGTTTCTTCATATTAACTGAATGTCATTAAAGAAAAGGAAGTAAATCTTAACAATGTCTTTATCCTGTTCAAATTGCAGCTTAAAGAAATGTGAATGCCTAAGTTTTGTTAATGTCTTGCTTTCAAAATTGTGAGATTTTGAAATTCAGGTCATCTGATTTTAAGATCACCGGTTAACAGAGAGGACATAAAGTCCTCACTCTGAGGCGCACTATATATCTTGGTGCAAAACCAATATTTTGTAAATTTTAATGCATTTTCATGTTTTACTCATTTTAAAACATTAATGAATGAGTTTAAAATGAAATGCATTGAAATCAAAATGAAACATTATTTGTTCAGAAATAATTAATGATCAATTTGTGGCTGGAATGATGAACAAGGACCTCAATCATGGTTTACAACAACTTAAGTAGCAATAATAACATTTTATTTTTAAAAAAAATCAAGTCATGTGATATATGTCTCAAAACAAGCTTTGATAATGTACCATTTGGATGAAGAATTTAAATTTAAAGTGCAATATGATATTTCAGTATGCATCATAGCATTTTTATTACGCACCAAATAATGCAGTCCAAGATCCAGATCTGCTTTGTTATCCTTGAACACAAAAAATGCAAACAACATTGTAACAGTTGCAACCGCTTTCATCTAGTTTCATCATATTTTGGTCGATATTTTCAGGACATGTAACATTAGGACCAATTATTGCATGTGCAGGCTCTCCACATCCGGACTCTATTTCATGAACAATTAATGAACTAGAATGCACACTTCTGGAGAATTTAGTCCATGATTTTATTTAATTTGAATGTTTTTCAACATCCAAATAAAACAATTTTATGATTGCATAAAAATTATCAAACATCATTTGTATTTCTAAATGTGATAAAAATTGTGACAATCGAAATAAAATGACTTTTTTTTAGTGTTATTTTTACAAAAAAAGATGAATTTCTGTATTATTATTATTACCCATAGAATATGGTTTTCATGATGGTAGCAGACAGTGTGTATAGAATACCTTTTCATTTTGGCTGAATGGAGGGTTTGTTTCATAAATAGATCCTGTTGTATTGGTGTTATACATAGACATCGTTTCTATCTGAAACTATGAGTTATGGCTGTTAGCATTTTTCAAAAGTTTCATTATAAATGAGACATTTAAGCAACACAGTTTTTGTAAATTAATAGAATGGGCTGTTTAAGAAGATTGAGGGCTGTTCAAGAAGTATATGTGGACTTTTTACATCAATATTTTATTTAGCAGTATCCAAACAAAAGACTTATATCATAATAATAGTCATGGATTCTGCTCTTTATATGCAATATTTCATTTTGATACATTGACCTTCCATAGAATTTTTATTAACCCCCTGCCACGGAGTGGGGAGGGGATTATAGGAATGCTCTTTGTCCGTCTGTCTGTTTGTTCATCCGTCCGTCTGTCTGTCTGGCTGTAACATTTCGTGTCCGGGCTATAACTTACTTTAGCATGGATGGATACCATATTACTTGGTACAAATGTTGTCCTCATTGAGATGATGTGCAGTGGCCTTGACCCGGGTCCATACCTCAAAGGTCAAGGTCACACGAGACATTTATAGGTCAGAGTACACATGCTCGTGTCCGCGCTATAACTTACTTATGCATTGATGGATGACCATATTAATATACTTGGTCCAAATGTTGTTCTCATTGAGACTATGTGCAGTGACCTTGACCCGGGTCTAAACCTCAAAGGTCAAGGTCACACTAGACATTTAAAGGTCAGAGAACACATGCTCGTGTCCGCGCTATAACTTACTTATGCATTGATGGATTACCATATTACTTGGTACAAATGTTGTCCTTATTTAGACGATATGCAGTGACCTTGACCCGGGTCGATGGTTAAGGTCACATCTGAAATTTAAAGGTCATAGTACACATGCTTGTGTCCGGGCTTTTTACATTTAGCAGTGTAGACATGTCAATTCTTACTTGATTTATTGACCTTATACATTTCATGTACCAGGTCACAATGTCATGATTACAAGTTCTATAGCTAATTGCCAGAAAACAGTCGGCAGATTATTAAAGGCGGGTAAGTGGAAGAAGAAGAAGAGGCAATAATTATTTGTATCGTTTTTGATGTGACCCTATTGTCAATTTGCATCCTATTCGCCTGAAAGAACATTGCAATGATTGTCCTGCCCCAAAACTATACTACAATTAAACAATTTAAATGTTTTAAGTTATAAGTCTACCAACTTCTTAAACAGCCATCATACAATTATTATAATAAGAATTCTCGCGTGAAATATTCAAAAATAAATGTTTTTTCCATTGCATGATCGCCTGTTTCATCACAATGGGGTGTAATAATCAAATTTAAGTCACGCTTTCCCATTTTACCACCTAAATGACGTAATGTGAGGTTGTGGTATGTATTACACTTATTAGGTGACACATTTTTCGTGTTCATCAAAATATTTTGGTTTCTAATTTAGGAAACTGAATGTAAACCTGCCAGACTGTGATGAACTCACAATATTTTTTATTTTTATTGTAAATATATAATTTACCTTCATGCTTTTATGTATTTTATTCATCATAATTAAAGCAGACACAGATATAAAAAAGGGTAGACTTGTTTTTTCTTTAACAAAGGGTTTGGCTAAATTACAGGCATTATTACACAAAAAGTCATGGTATATGGTTTGCTTAAAGTGGGCATAAATAACTAAACAACTTGAGCAGTGGTGCAGCATATGGTATTTCAAGTCATATATTAATTACCGAGAAATGTGGACCAGTGATGCAGCTGTGACAAGTGTGATAGGCAAACAGACCCTTTATTCCTCAACCCCATTTCACAATTATCTTTAGTTTTAATTTGTCCTTAAGTAGTTTTTAGCCTGCCTGAGTTTTGAGGCCTGGAGGTTAGTTATTTGACATGTAGCATTATGCTAATAGTGGTTCTCTATCAAATTTGCTGAAGTCAAAATCCAGTAGTGGGAGACTTATTATTACTTATATATTACTAAAATATTGAAGAATACTTTCCTCAAAAACTGCACTGCCCAGAGCTGAGATAATTACTTTGTAGATTTGTCAAGTATTACTTTACCACTTTCTTCAAATCACCTTATTTCCTTGACAACCATCATTTTTATTATCAACCTTTGACCTTCATAGCAACCACAAACTTCCTTGACAACATTTTTTTATCAGTGTCCTATAACTTTCATGTTGTTACCCTAGTAATTGTATCTTCCTGTAACAACCATGGACTTCCTAAGCAACCATCAAATTTCTTAGCATCCACATTTTTTCTTAGAAGTGATTAAATATCTTAAGATAGCTTGCTTCCCTATTGATCATCACTTTTCTTAGCAACCATGGACCTCCTTAGCAACTTCTAGCTACCTTAGCAACCACCTTTTGTTTTAGCGACCATTGACTTCCTTGGCAACCAATGACTCCATTGGAAATCTATTTTGAAGGTACCTTAAAAATAGTTGGACTATCTGCTGTCTGAAAATATGGACATTTTGTTGATTTTCAGATGAGTGTTTTCTAACACATTATGAAATAACTATTCAAGAACCTGCCAGTTCCCTATACTTAACTGTAATTATGTTTGACCTATGATCTGTGTATATTGCAGAGTGAACATTGGGTGTGGCCCGGCAGAGGAGAGGGTTCTGCTCACCGGCCTTCATGCCGTCGCTGACATCTTCTGCGAGTGCTGCAAGACCACCCTTGGCTGGAAATATGTAAGTATACTCTGCAAAGTAGGGATATACATATATAGCACCCATTAATTTTGTTATATGGCAAACTTACTTACACAGTTGTAAAGAGAAGCACCGCATCCACACTTCACTTTCTACAGGATTTCCATTTTTATCATATCAAAAATAACCATTGTTTTTCATAGATTAAGTATGGAATGCTGCATGTGTTTTCATGGAAATTATGGTATGACAGAGGTGTTATCACAGCAAAATTCTGTCTGAAGGTTTTTCTTCCCTCCAAATATTACTCAGCATTTTATTGTGTGGAAAGTTGCTTTCTAGTGAAATATAAATCAACTGAAGGAAGGGAATGACTTTTTATGCTGGAATTTTACCAGCTTTGCATACTAAAGTTCCAACATGACCTGTAAAGGGGCAATAAAGGAAGTATTTTACATTTCATGTGTTACTTTATTAGGTCTGCTTTAGCCCGGAGAATGTCACATATGTTTGTATATTTTTGGATGTTGGATAAGAGTTGACAGAGAGCATGCAGCCAAAGGGTGATAAAACTGTTTACCTAATGAGATATTTACAAAAACTAAAGAAGTAAATGTCAGTGTTATTTGCCTTTAAATCTCTATGAGAGAAATAGGCGCTTGATTACTACCCAGCTTAAAAAATTACAAGGGTTACAGTATGACATCTTTAGAGGTTGTTTCTTTCCATTTTGGCTCTCTGTACTCATTACATGACAGGGTGGTGGGTGCTCAATTGTTTGGAAAGATTCCACTGATTTGACTGTCATGATTGAACTTTGCAAGTATGAAGAATGGCTGGCATGGGGAGATATGTGGCCAATTTTTCTGTTTTGAATGCCTGACTTTGTAGCTTATATGTTTTATAAAAATAATTTGTGACATTAAACCAATTTAAAGATACCTTTTAAAACATAGCCATTCATAATTAATTATAATTATGAAAGACAAAAATATTTGATACCCATGCATGTGGTAATTATTTGATTGTCTCTTCTTAAAATAAACTGTTAATATCGTCTACTTGTCAGTATATATTTCAGTTGATGTCTTTAATAGCTTTGTTTGTATTGTTTGAATGTGACAATATAATTTGCTTGTTCTGATGGATGTAACTTTTTCGTTTTAGGAGCACGCCTTTGAGTCTAGTCAAAAGTACAAGGAAGGAAAATTCATCATAGAGTTGGCACACATGATCAAAGACAATGGGTGGGACTAGTCAACAAAGGGGCGGGGCCAGCACGGGAGGAGGGGCCGTATTTGTATAACTGTGCTGTTGCTTTTGCAAAATGTATGTCACGTGCCATACAATAACAATCATAAATTCTATATATACAAAATATTTGAAGACATTTAACAGAAGAAATCAGTTGTTACGCTGCTTAAGGATATTTGATATATCATGGTGTTTACAAATTTTAATCTAAATTAGGCTTTTTTTTCTGTCATATGAAATTATAACCATAAACAAGACAAAGTGTAAATCAATGTGAGAGATACATACAGACACTTTGTCCAGAAAGCAACATAAAATATAAAGTAAATATAGGTTGCAAAGTCCCTCCACCGCCCCTGATTGTGTTGGACGGTTTGATGGATCTCGATTTTAACATTCCCACTGCAGAATACAGTGTTGATGTCTTTCATATCTTATAAAACATTTATCTGACAATGCATAGACGTGTTCATGATTCTTCACTCACATATTTCCTATGTCTGCTTCAAAAACAGTTTTGAGCTGAAATAGGCATGGATATCTATCGGAGCAAAGAATCTGATGATTAGAAATCAGTGTTATTGTCAAAGAGACATTGCATTTGGCATCATATATCTTGTCAAGATTTCAATGAATTAAATCAGGGTTGAAATGTGAACAGATATGTGTGACTACCTGTAAAGATAAGAAAGTCACTGTTGATTAGTTTCCTATCTCTGGTTGCCAATAAATGTTTAGAGTGATATTTCCAAGAAATGTGTCTACAGATGAGAGCAGAAAATGAACATGAAGCGGCCAATGAGGAATTGATTCACTTCAGCACATTCTTGAAGATGGCATGGACTGCTTCTTCCTTGGTGATAATCAATGTAGTCATGTAACTGGAAATGATGTGATTTTAAAGAACTGCATTGATGACAAGGAAGTTGCAAGAACAGAGTTGAAAGAAGAAAAAACATTTGTGGGATCAACACTTTCAGTAGCAAATGTTTGCTGTACCAGATATTGTGTTTAGACCCCTGCTTGTTACTATGCTACAAGTACAATCATTGTTCTGTCATACTTTTTTGATTTAGCTATTTTAGTAAGAATGTTTGAACTAGCCAGCAATATGCCGTATAATCATTGTGTAGAAAATTGTACCATTCATGATTTTGTGGAAGTTTTCAATGACCAGGCTTGAAAGGGTTTTATGTGAAAATAACCTAGATAATTATGGCTTGATAAGCTGTAAAAGACAACATCATTCTATTGATTTTGGGTCTTTTCTGCTGCTAAACCGGCATCTGATTGGAGACTTGCCTAAGTCACTCTGTGATTTAATGATCCAATTTGATACTCTCACAGGGTCAGGAGGAAAATCGACAAGCTATTTTCAGAATTGCTGCTAAGAGACTTAATTAAACAGGAGGGAGGCTGTGAATAACTTAAAACCAGTTCAGGGAGACCTTAATGTTTTTTGTCCAGAAGTGAAGTTATTTGTGGTTGGTTTTCAACTTTAACATTACTGTTATGTCATAACAAGGTAGTTTATACTTAAAATGGGTAAACATATTAACAGAAAGTGCTTGAAACTCAGAAAGTGCAAAGTGATTGACTACCATTTGCACTTCCCACATTCTTATCCCCCAATTTTACACCCTCTACATTTAATGATATGTACTGTTTTATGGGAAAAGCAATCAGAATCAAGAGAGCTAGAATAATTTTGTTGTCAAATGAAGCTCTTAACCAAATTGCTGTCATTCCTTGATGGTCACATGATGCCACTGAATTCGAGTTTAACTTGTAAGTTTATATTGCAGACATCAGAAACAGTCTTATTATATTGTTGCTGAATGAATCTCTTAGCCAAATTGCTGCCTTTTATTGATAGTTTCAAGCAAAATTTTAACTGTTCTTTCATGATAACACTAGATTGGAGTATTTATTTTTGTAGTATTTTTAAGTTTGTATTACAGACTACAGAAACAGGCATTATTGTTCAGCTATTGTTTTTAGATAAATATATTAATTTCTTTTCTTTCAATGATAATAGTATGAACACTTGCCATATAGATTTGTTTTGTTTAGTTTCAACACTTAATTATTTGTATGTGTCTTAAGTATGTGCTTAACAGACAACTGATTAAGCTTACATTAGCAATCCACTCTATTCTTAGAACAATCAGAGGGATGAAATGTGAAAATTGTTAGCAAAATGTTAAGTATCAATTTTTTTCTCAGGAAATTTTCAGCATTTTAATGTGATATAGCTGATATCTGGCCAAAACGTGATATTCCTGTGATACAGATGAAACGTTTAGACATTTGTTCTGCTTCATTCTCAAAAATCTTGAACCTTAAGGTGACGCCTCTGACATGATCTATTAGTTTTGGTGCACCAGACAACGTATTGATACAGTCATTATAAGGGTGTCTATGTCATGAGAAGTATCATGTTTGGGCTGATGGAGCTGCTAAAAGAACATTTCTGACAGAAGCTTGAATAACACCGAATGATGTCTTACATTCTCCATTGTACCAATATATTTTCATTGTGCTATGTTGTTTGATTTTTGTGCTTATAACTTGTGTTAGAGAAGTAGACTCGTATCAACTCATTTCAACACTCCACACTATAATCCAATATGCTATAATTTACTAATAAGTGAAGGCATGGTTCAGATTCTATAATTAAAAACAAATCAAACACTTTTCCAGCGTAAACAACAATGCTTCAACAAATATAAAGCACCGTATCAAATGTGTCACAAGTAATCACCTGCATAAATCAAGTGTTATTTATTTGTCATCCCAGATTCCAGAAAATAATTTACCCTGTTTTTACATCATTACAAATAGGCTGGTTTAGGACATTTCTTGGGAAAATCAATTCTGTCAGATGTATTTGATGCTGAACAATGCTTTAGGGATTTAGCAAGGAATTTAACTGGTTAGAGACATATAGCAAACATGCTAAAAGTTATTGACTTTGTGTTTTCAAGCAGCTTAAACTGAATTAGTTGTTGCCAATTTCATGGACGTTGAACCATCAGCATGTTTTAGTTTATGTAATGAATGACATTAGTTTCTCTGTTTTTAAACTGAATATTTTCCTTTGTATCTTATTTTTGTTATTGGTTTTGGTAATGTTGGGTTATGAATGTGTTCATCCTGGGTGATTTCAGATGCTGGTTTTGACTAAATGGTCCATTTATATTGGGGAAAATCTAGACCAAACCCCATAATAAAAATGTCAATTCAAACTTGTGACAAAATTGAATTGTCCTTTATAAAATATGAGTACCTTAATGGGACATAAACACATGTTTTAATGTATGCCTTTGGAATAATCTTGCTACATCTTCCAGTGATATATTTTTTGTGATCTCATTTAGTACATATTGTGTATGGCCAATGTTATGTTATAATTTTGTAAAGTTACCTATTCTGACAGTAAACAATCACAATAAATAATTATACACAATAAATTGTTCATGAATAAATTGTTCGTGATTTCAATGCAAAATAATGTGTAACTGATTTATTTGTTATTTAGTCGTATAGCTACACATTGTAAGGGATATAACATTGAGCCATTTCATCATGTTAACTACGTCAACATTGTCATTATAATTCATATTACATTTTTTCTCGTATCATGAAATTTGCCACGTTGTCTTTCAAAATGTATTCAGTTTGCAGGAGTGCTTTCATAATCTCATGACAGATATTTGGTTAATGTTTCTGACAGACATAATTAAATGCAGATATTGCTTGAATTACACAATAAATACATTGGTCATTACAGTAAACAAATTTGATGTGTATGTTATAAGAAGAAATTTTCAAGTTTTCACATTGTAAACCCTTAAGAACCCCATGGTATCATCAGTTTATTATGCCAGAGCAAAAAAATAGTTCTAATTAACTGTATAGAAAGTGCTTGACTGAAATATTGAGTGACAAGTACCGGTAAGTCATTAATAATGGTGTACCGGTGACTAAAATAAGTCAAAAACATTGGTGGACTGGTGACAGGGGAGAATGAGCTTGTAAATACTTCATCAATATTTCATCTTTGATTATCATTGTAAATGGTTGGAACAAAAGTTTTGTTGAATGATTATTTTTTATAGAAGGAATATCATCATGTAATCATCATATTTAGCTATTGAAATGTAATGTGAAACTGACATGCAATTCCAGGGTTATGTAAAACTGCCAGATCCTTACTCCGAAAATATTAATTACGCTTTTTACAGATTAAAGCTATTAACATCTTAGGACTGTTTTCGTGTGATAACAAAGATGGAATTGAGTGTTGTCCATATGAAGAGTGAAGGACTGGTGGTAATGCAAAAAGGTTTATACGTATTGCCGTAGAAGGGTTTTGTATGTTGGCTTTCGATTCCCAGCAGAAATGTGCTATAATGATTGCCTGACTGTGCCTGTGATTTGTATGCCTGTGATTTACTGTTTACCACTCCTGTATGAGCAATACCATAATAATTATGTAAAACGTCCTTAACCTTTATTTCAGTTCATGATAGAATACTGTCCTCTTTAAAGACAAATATTTCTATTCATTTGGATGACTGAAAACTTTTCAAGAAATTGTTTCTGTTGCAAAGAAGATACAGATTATTTTTTAAGAAGACTTTGAAACACAATTTCTTGTCACTTTGTCATGGGGTTTGAGGCTTGCCTGTGATATTATGAGACTGCAATATACCTTAGAAGTACATTATATTGAATGGATACATTATATTGAATGGATACATAGTGCTTCAGGTGATGAAGAGTTGGGTGCTGGGATTTAAATGCTTTTCCTGGAAGTTCTATGTTGTATAACATGTGCATGATGATTCAATAAAATGTACTTTTTCTCGTTACCCTGTAACATTTTGATGAAAAATTGTTTGATTTATGTGATATTTTTATGTGATACCTAACATTGAATTTCAATTAAAAAAAACATATGAATAATTCTAGTCAAATACTTGTGAGAACTTCTTCCTTGATTCACTGTCCCCATACCAGTTGTGTTGACCTGTTTGTGGATCAGAGTGAATGTTATCTATCCAAATTATGATGAATTAATAGTTGATGTGATTGATCACTCTCATTTCATTATCAAGGTGACATTAAAGATGTAGGTCTATAGCACATAAACAGGTCAACATTGCTTGTGTTGAGACAATAATGCTGAGTATTGTCTTGTCCAGTTCTGTGTACATGTAATGGATGAACTTTACCAGTGCTGTATTTCTATATACCTTTTTTTATTTGTTTGTTGTTAGTTCGGTATTTTGCTGTTTTGATGTATTAATGATTATGATGTTAGAGGTTCTTGGATAGATTGATGAACATTGTACATGTGAACTGTTTTCATATTTTAGTATTAACACCACAATCTGTACACAGACTTGTATGTGACGTAAGTATAAATGATACACTAGTCCGCCTTTTTTGGAGGAGTACATGGGTGTAACTGGAGAAAATATAGTGCAAGTTGTTTTGTGTGACACTGTAATTCAATCACCTCTGAGTCATTTCCATCACATATTTTCTCTTAGCTCATGTTTTTTTCTCATCCATAGTTTATAACTTTTGCCTCAGTGATCATGATTTGTAGTTATTACTCATTTGATTTTGTACTTTTTTCTTTGTGCAAAAAATGTAATGTGTGGTGAGAATTTCTTTTAATATGACAGTGTTCGATGTATTATTCATACTGTATAAACATTGTCAAGCTTTGGCTAATAAAATGTATTAAAAAGCAGTCTGTAGTTATTCAGCAACCTAGGCTTACTCTGCAGTCCATAAGAATGTAATCTTTAGTAAGAAGATTATTGTTGATGAATTTGTTAGTATTCCTACAAGGAATGGACCCAGTAAGTACAATGGGAAAGTCCGTAAGGAGGTTAACAAGTGTTAATCTTATCAAGGGAAAATATTGGAGCTTAATCATATATCATTCTTGTACAAGGAAGCAAGTCTTATTGAAGGCACAAGGGTACTCTGAACAAATATTCAATTAAAATTCATAGCCACACATCCTGATTTAAGAAGAATTCTCTACTTTATATAAGATCTCTAATAAGCTTCATGCAATTATGAGAAATAGTTTTAAACCCATGTTATCCTTTTATTGGAATCGAAGATATTTGGTGATTCTTTTGGAAAATCTTTTAATATTTATCAAATGTAATATAGACGAAACACAGGAAATCAATAGGAATTTACAACAAGAGCTGAACTCCCTGTGGCATGTTCTTTGTCAAGAATATCCTAGGATATATAGGGTTTATTTCGTTAGCACTTATATAAAATGTTGCTATAATTTATTATCAGACAACAAGTTAAACATCGATTTTGGTGGGAGTGCACTGAGATATATAAGTGCTGTCATGCAAAGCAATTACTGTCCTTTAATCAATTCTAAGCAGTTACTATGGCAAATACATAAGGACACTGCTAGTTAATATAACACTAGCAAGTTATATCATAAAAACATTTTTTTATTAGATGATTTGCATAGCAACACAAATATAATGTGCATGAAATGAACCTTTAGGAGCTTGTAAGTGAAATGCCGCTCCAAAGACATGTCTAGACATGGGGATCTTGAGAACAAGACAACACTGGGGGAGATCTGCACCACATAAGTGTAGCTAAACTCTACTTGTGTATATATAGATTAACATTTTGGAACACATATTAATAGAAGTGAGACCAACACATCTCAAGTCTATAGAGTTCATATTGCTCAACTGATAAGATATTGTGCATGGAATTATGGTGTTGTGTTTTCTATTCAATATAATAGGCCAAAGAAATATTGTACTTAAAAAATAAAAACTTAACATTTGTTGAACGTCACGTGCAGTTTATATTTTTACACTTTGTTACAATGTTTCTTGACTTGCAAATTGTAAAACTGGTGACCCAAGTAATAGTCAAACTTGAAGGTGATGCATGATAGAGATAATACAGATGAATGGCAGGAGACAGCCTTTTAAATTAGTTTCTAATTGTAAGAGTTAATCAGGTTGATTTGTCAATTTTACAATGCAGTTACTTGCTAACTAACCTGTATAATGGAATGTTAATTATAGAACAACTTGTCTACTTACTTGCCCTATAGATTGTGTCTAACCTGTCTGCTAAATTGCTTGTCTGCCAATTTGCTTACACACAAGGTCAATGTTAGAGCATCTAAAAACGTATGCTCGGCATCAGCAACATTGTATCATGCAAACAGATGCTTTAGCGTCACTTCATTTCAGACGACAAGTAGGGTTTATGGTAGTTTATTTTGTATGTACATCAGTTTCAGTCTGGCATTGGTACAAAAGAAACAGGCTGATATCAATTAATATGAATAAAACTGCAGTAAGGTTCATTTTAGCATCAAGTCTAGTTTATCATATATTTATATCTTATCCAAGGTGCCATTAATAAAAGCACAACATCTATTTTGGGTCAATGTTATCATTATTTGTTTACCACAAAGTTGGCAGTTCTTGCTGTTTCCAAGGGAAATTTAGAACTTGTTTGAAAAAAGCATTGTTTATAGGTTGTATGCTTGTCTGGCAATGCCTTGCAAATCTTCATCTTACACGCTTTATCCTGTCGCAACCAGTTACGAATCAGGCCAGTTATGCATTTCGTCTGGCTTCTGTTTATTTTTAAAATACGGCTCACATGAAATAGTGTTTGTATGTTGGAGTATGCCAGAAAACAACAGACTATGATAATGAGTATCTTCCATGGCCGCTCGTGTAAGATTCATTCAAATCCGTGCGTAGGGTGTTTTGCGCAAACGATGTTTTCGAGGTTTACTGAGTTTCCACAGAACACTGGCCCTGCGCAAGGGTTGCGGTGAACCTATCTTCTACGAACGGCCACGGTGGAACTCTATTCTCCCACCTCAGTTAAACAAATTATTTTTATAAAAATAATTTGTACTTTACATACGGGATTTTTATCTTTGCCCATGGTCAAGATAATGATTTCCAGCATAGCCTACTATTTGGATATTCCTATTTGGGGCGGCACCTATCTTCTACGAAAACGACCACGGTGGAAGCCTATTCTCCCACCTCAGTTAAACAAAATATATTTATAAAAATAATTTGTATTTAACATACGGGATTTTTATCTTTGCCCATGGTCAAGATAATGATTTCCAGCATAGCCTACTATTTCGATTATAAGTATCTTCCATGGCCGAGAGTGTAAGGTAGGCTCATTTCGACCCGAGCGTAGGGTGTTTTGTGGAAACGAGGTTTACCGAGTTTCCATAAAACACCCTGCGCGAGGGTCGGGATGAACCTATCTTACACGAGCGGCTATGGTAGATGCTTTTTCTCCCACCTCAGTTAAACAAAATTAAGTAAGAATGTATTTTTTGCTGGAACTCTTTTGTGCTTAGTGAAAATAATTGCGTATGGATATGCGATAGCACGTGGTTGTCATGGATATGGCTCAAGACCACAGTTATCTGCCCCCCCCCCCCGTTGACCAAGATCCTGATGTGAATACAGAAAAAAGAGTGTTTGTGTTCAAGTATCAGTATTTTATTAAAATTGAATGAAAAAGAAGCAAAAAATGTTCTTTTTGCAGAGAACTTGACTGAATTTGATACTCTATTGCAGAAAATGATAGTTTTCAGTGTAAATATTGGAAAAATCATAGCTTGTGGAAGTCTGAAAATTAGTTGTTTGTAGCCGATTGACTCCTTGGCGGAAGGGTTATGTATTTGAACTCAATTTTGACAGTCGGGTCAATGGTCAACATGGTGTTTTCTTGTGATTATATTTTGCGTCTTGAATTGTTCTAGAGATGCCATGTCCTTGTTTTTCAATTGGGATGTGTATAAAGTCAAAAGCCAGGTTAGTGTCTATATGAAACATATAGTAAAAATAACTGTGGTCTCACGCCATATTCGCGCAGTGATTCAGAATATGTTAATAGTCAAATCGGTCTTTTTAAATAGTTCTAAAGAGAATGAAGCATTATTTCTTGAATGGTGCGTAAAAACTGTTTTATGGTGACATTTAAAGCGAAAAATACTTAATTAGCGTTCTAAATATTACCATAAGACAAGATTTTCTTGATGCTACAGTCTTCAACAAGGGAGGTAATTACAATGTGGTAACCGTTAAAAAGGAGTTCCATACGGGCATTTTATCTTAGCCCGTGGGCAAGATTATAAGTATCTTCCATGGCCGCTCGTGTAAGATAGGTTCATCCCGACCCGAGCGTAGGTTGTTTTGCGGAAACGAGGTTTACCGAGTTTCCGCAAAACACCCTGCGCGAGTGTCGGGATGAACCTATCTTACACGAGCGGCTATGGTAGATGCTTTGTCTCCCACCTCAGTTAATCAAAATTAAGTAAAAATGTATTTTTTTTGCTGGAACTCTTTTGTGCTTAGTGAAAATAATTGCGTACGGATATGCGATAATTCGTGGTTGTCATGGATATTCGCGCAGTGATTCAGAGTATGTAAATGGTCTGATCGGTCTTTAAATAGTTCTGAGAAGAGTGAAACATTATTTCTTAAAAGGTGCGTGAAAACTATTTTCTGGTGACATTTGAAGCGAGAAATAATTAACTAGCGTTCTAAATATTGCAACAAGACAGGGTTTCCATGATGCGCTACAGACGACAGTCTTCAACAAGGGAGGTAATTACAATGTGGTGACCATTAAAAGAAGTTCCATACGGGCATTTTATCTTCGCCCGTGGGCAAGATAAGAATTTCTAGCATGGTTAAAATAATGGATCTACTTATCTGAGGTGGGAGAAAAGAATATCTATGATGGTTAAATTATTGGATCTACTTATCTGGGGTGGAAGAAATAATGCTCAACGATATTCGGATATTTGGGAATGGGGCATCAACAAGTCGATCATTTTACAATGTATACCATTTAGTATGTGTTTGCCAACGCCAACACTGCATGGTTTCATGGAATCAAATCCTTCATGTGCCAATAACGCATACTTTCATGGAGTCTCCAACCCTTCATGTGCCAATAACGCATGGTGTCATGGAGTCTCCAACTCATCATGTGCCAATAACGCATGGTGTCATGGAGTCTCCAAATTTCCATATGCCAATAACGCATGGTGTCACGGACCCTTCTACCCTTTATATGCAGATAACGCATGGTGTCATGGGGTCTCCAACCCTTAAATGCCAATAACACATGGTTTCATGGTGTCTCCAACCCTTTACATGCCAAAAACGCATGGTTTCATGGAGTCTTCAACCCTTCATATGCCAACAACGCATGGTTTCATGGCGTCTCCAACCCTTTATATGCCAATAACACATGGTTTCATGGAGCCTCCAACCCTTATATGCCAATAACGCATGGTTTTATGGTGCCTCCAACCCCTTATATGCCAATAACGCATGGTTTCATGCAGTCTCAAACCCTTCATATGCCAATAACGCATGGTTTCATGGAGCCTCCAACCCTTATATGCCAATAACACATGGTTTCATGCAGTCTCCAACCCTTCATATGCCAATAACACGTGGTTTCATGGTGCCTCCAACCCCTTATATGCCAATAACGCATGGTTTCATGGAGCCTCCAACCCTTCATATGCCAATAACGCATGGTTTCATGGTGCCTCCAACCCTTATATGCAAATAACACATGGTTTCATGCAGTCTCCAACCCTTCATATGCCAATAACACATGGTTTCATGGTGCCTCCAACCCCTTATATGCCAATAACGCATGGTTTCATGGAGCCTCCAATCCTCCATATGCCAATACTGCATGGTGTCATGGGATCTCCAACCCTTTATATGCAAATAACGCATAGTTTCACGGAGTATCCAACCCTTAATATGCCAATAACGCATAGTTTCATGGGGCCTCCAACCCTTTATATGCAAATAACGCATAGTTTCACGGAGCCTCCAACCCTTTATTCGCAAATAACGCATAGTTTAATGGAGTATAAAAACCTTTGTATGTCAATAACGCATGGTTTAATGGAGTCTTTAACCCTTCATGTGCCAATAACGCAGTTTCACGGAGCCTCCAACCTTCATATGCCAATAACGCATGGTTTCATGCAGCCTCCAACCCTCCATATGCCAATACTGCATGGTTTCATGGAGCCTCCAACCCTTTATATGCAAAAAACGCATAGTTTCACGGAGCCTCCAACCCTTTATTCACAAATAACGCATAGTTTCATGGAGTATCCAACACTTTATATGCCAATAACGCATGGTTTCATGGAGTCTTCAACCCTTCATGTGCCAATAACGCATGGTTTCACGGAGCATCCAACCCTTGATATGCCAATGCTGCATGATGTCATGTGGAGTCTCCAACCCTTCATTTATCAATATAATGCCAATACTGCATAGTTTTATGGAGCCTGCAACCCTTCTTATACCAAATACTGCATGGTTTCATGGAGCCTCCAACCCTCTTTATTCTATAACTGCATGGTTTCATTGAGTCTCTAACCCTTTATAACCAATTCTACATGGTTTCATGGGCTCTCAAACCATTCACTACCACCATTTCAATATGGTTTCATGAAGTCTCCATCTATTCATACAATAATCTTCCATGGATAAAATAATATATTGAGTCTCCAAC
The DNA here is from genome assembly GCF_026914265.1 of Mya arenaria. Lineage (NCBI taxonomy): Eukaryota > Metazoa > Mollusca > Bivalvia > Myida > Myidae > Mya > Mya arenaria. The sequence goes on along the minus strand of NC_069125.1, from coordinate 69,085,786 downwards.
CCTTCATTGACAAATACTGCATGGTTTCATGGAGTCTCCCCTTCATATACCTATTTTCATGGATACACGGAGTCTCCAACCCTTCACAAGCCAATTCCGCATGGTGTCATGATGCTTCCAACTCTTGATATGCCAATACCGTATGGTGTCATGATGCCTTTAACCCTTTGTATGCCAATACAGCATGGTTTCATTGAGTCTCCAACCCTTTCTTCACCGATTATACATGGTTTCATGGGGTCTCAAACCATTCACTACTACCAATTATATATGGTTTAATGAAGTCTCCTACATATAACATGGAGTCTCCCCTTCATATACCTATTTGCATGGATACATAGAGACTCAAACCATTCATACACCACTTTTGCATGGTTTTATGGAGACATCCCTTCATATACCAATTGTGCATGGTTTCATGGAGTCTACAGCCCTTATATAGCATTACTGCATTGTTTCAAAGGCTGGCTCCCTTTTCCGCACACTATTCATTTAAAATCTTAATAGTTTGTACTTAGTAGTAGTTTTGAACCATTTCACATGCTTTTTGCTATATCTGTTTTAATGACTTTAATCACAAGCCTTGCGACCTTACCATCAATTTCTGTATTGTATGGCTGGATCAATGCCCGATTGGTTTTATTGTTTTTCCTCACATGTGTGTTCTTCAACTTCTTTTCATGTGATTAGAACAAGCCATAATTTAAGATGCTTTGTTATTTAGATATTGACTCTAATACCTACATTGTTTGACTGTTAAACGACAATGTGATATAAAAGATTGACTAAGTAAGTGCTAGGTAGGTGTTTTGCTTATGTCAGTGGACATCGTAATCTAAAGTTTTTCTCGACATAAATGTATGAATTTGCGAATCTGTTTTTGACTTTTGAGTGTTACATGACAGTAGTTGAATTACAACTTAATTAAGAAAAAGAAGACAATTTTAAATGATTTTAAATGAGTTTCAATCCAGCAGCAATAAGTGCTTATGAAAGAAGTGCTATTGCGAAAATTGTGTTAATGTCTTGCTCAGGCAAACGTAGTTGTCACATTAAATTTAATTATAAAGTACAATGGTATAATCTCATTCTGAGGTCACTGGTTTACAGAGAGGGGTGAAAGTCCTCATTCGGAAACGTTTATCAATCCTTGCCAATCATAAATATTCAATATTTATAAAGCCGGTGAACTGTGGAGATAATGTATTGTGTCATTGATCTCTTTTGTCTTGACTTTGGAGCTATGTGCTTACAAATTCATTGTATAGATACATGTATAAGTTTTGGAAAGTCAAAAGAAGGCGTTACATGTTTCTTGTAGGGCCTGGCAACAACGAGTGGAAAGCATGGTGTGATCCATTGTCTTCCTCCATAATGTTTAAAATCAAGCTGGCTGTAATGAAGCATTTTTATTTCGAATCAAGTATTCGGAGCTGGTGTGTAATCCTTTAACACGAAACTGCAATCAACAGCGTGGCATCTGCTTTTATCCAATTTCATAATATCGTTCGATATTTTCAGCAGGCCATGTAATGCAGGAATCTCGGTTAAATGTTCTTGACACAGTGACCCTCTTTTGACGTCCTTATGATGCCTGTTTCCTTTGAAGAAAGTCACATACGTTTGAACTGTAGTTAATGACTGTTCTTATGATATATTTGCTAAATATGATTCCAGGCAGATATCTTTTTTTTCTTCTTTTTTCTTTTTCTTTTTTTTGGGAGGGGAGGTGGGCGGAAATATGATAGCATTGAGGGACAGATACTTATACAACATAGTTTTTTTTTCAAGTGATTTAATGCATATATATATGTATTACAAAATTAAACACCAACACAAGATAAGACTAAATGTCGCATAGAAGAAGAAAAAGCATTGATGGGAACTATATTAGTAAAGTAAATATAAAAAGTTGATAATGTTATCTTTCATGCATGTGTCAAGATTAATCAAGTATAGACAGTCGTACAGTTATTAAATATACAATTATCAATATCGTTACATTAGTTGAAACAAATAGACACACAATAACACATGTATACAGTAATTAATAGTCATGTTCTCGTTTCTGTGAGTTCATTTATAAATGACACACTATTTAAACCACATCAGTATTTGTAAATTAATACAATGATTCAGAATATCTCGGAACATAATGATACATATGAAACACACACACACACGCACGCACGCACACACGCACGCACACGCACACACGCGCACGCACACAACACAAGCACAGCCTTCTTAATCGCACGATTGCATGTCTCATCATATTGGGGTGTAACCATTTATAAACACTTTGAAATAGTATACACCCATACATTAAGGTAGATCCTGATAAAAAGTACCAATTCACAATTTCCCAATTTATCTAAATGACGTAATGTGACATTGTGGTATGCATTACACTTATTAGGTGACACATTTGTTAACGTGTTCAACAGAAACTTTTGCATGGTTTTTATTTAATAAACCTAATGTAAACATGCAATACCCTAGACTGAATTCACAATATCTTAATTTGAATTGCAAATTTATTTACATACGCGCATTTATTTATTTAATTCATTTGACTTAAAGCAAACACACATATATGTTAAAGAGATTACCTCCTATACTTTTAACAAATGGCTTGGCTATGTTACTGTTATTGTAATAATACAATGAAAAAAGGACAAGCCCAGTTTTCGAAAATTCAAAAATAAATCCTGTTTAAACACAAATGCAAGCATCACAAACAGACCATACACGCATCGACATAGCTTTACCGATAAATGATGGTATTGCCGCCTTGGCGACGGCCAGGAAAACACTAGTTCACTGGAAAAGGAGTCTAAATATTTTGTAATTGGCTGCATGAATATAATTAGAAACGGCGTTTGCAAACATTTTTTCCAATATAAAACCTTTTTAAAACTATTTACTTTTATTTCCAGGTCACCAGTTTATTGTTATGCTTAGTTATGTTATGTATGTTGGTTATTTATGTCGAAAAATAGCTCATTCAAGCAAATGTTTCTTGTTATCATTAACCCGCCTTTAAATAAAGGTTCTTGCATCTTTTATCAAGAAAATATTTCAACGGCTTCCTTTTATGCATGACATTCACTTAGGCGTTGTCATCGCCATCGTCATGAAAAGATGAATATGAATCATAAAGTCTATCAGCAACATTTTCATTAATTTATGATAAATTATCAGGCCACACTTAATGATGATTTGACCCCTTGACTAACTGACGAGCGCTGTCATCTGCATGCAAGACTCACGTTTAGGCTTTGTGCAGCAGGCCTACAGACCTTTGATCGCAAATCGAAATCAGGTATCATCAGATCTACGTTTTGACATGACTGAAACAAATAATGCGTCGGCGCTAAAAATGGAACGTTTAGTGTTATGTGGCTTTGCAATAGTGCAAATTGAAATACCACTTAATTCAGATACGTTCATACGATTGCAACGTTAATGTGAATTTGAAAAACAGCCGAATAATCTTAAATAAATCTTGGCGAGGAACTGAAGAGAATATATAAGTATGGATACCTTAAAACGCAGAAATTTGAAATTTATTGACTCAAAGACCCTGCCTAACTTTATCTATTACACATAGTCAAAACGTCAACGGCCGATATCGGGGTTCATAGTAATAAACTCGCAAGATGAAAGCAAAGTTCATGTATCCTAGTACTTGTTTATTGGATCCTGTATAGGTTTCGCTCATGACCTATAAGGTATTTTACATTTAATATGAGGAACATTAGGTCGGTATAAACCTAGGGAAGACAAAACATATTTAGAGAACATACAGTCAAGGAATGAAACTTTTATAAAACGTTTTACCAAATTAAAATTATGCAAAACAAAAACTAAATGCAATTAGTATTTAGATAATTATGTGTTTCGTAACTGCAGAGCGCCAAGAAAAACAAGGGTATTACAGAATGACATCATTAGGTGTAGTTTCTTCCCATTTTAGCTTCGTTATGTGACAGGTTGTTAAGTGCTCATAAATGCCAGAAAAGGATTTCCTTCTATTTGGCTGTCACGATTGAACTTATGTGTATCTTATATGCTTTCTTAAAATACTTTTTTTATATTTGACAATTTAAAAGGGTAATTTTCAAGCATATCCATTAATCGTAATAATTTGGAATCATAGAGTTGGAACATACGTTCAACGTCGAATGATGGGACTAGTCAACGAAGGGGTTAGGTAAGCACGGGTTGAGGGGCAGTGTTTGCATATCTTTTTGGTGTTGCTTTTGAAAAATGTATGTCAGCTGCCATACAAGGAAAATACTAATTTAATCTATAAAATATGTGAAGACATTTACCAAATAAACCAGCGATTGTATGTATAAATGGTATGTAATGAATATTTATGCGAAAAGCTACAGAAACAAGCTCAGTAGCAAAAAGTTTAAACAAAAATCCGGTTTAATGGCACTGGGCAAACACCAAAGACATAGAACATAAATACAAAAATTCAAAAACAAGAAACATGCAAGAACAGCACAAAACTCCACAAACAGCACAGTGCATACATTCTATATATAAAAAAACTAGGTATGTTTAACAAGGATTGTTAGGTTCCGCATTGAAGCCTAGAATTCATCTGAAATCAATTTCCTATTTATCTTGATACACCAAATGTCCATAAACATATTTCAAATCGGCAGATTCCCAACTCTGATAGATACCAGTGCATATATCAACTCAACACAAATAATTTCACAAAACAATATAAAATATTAAGTAAATTGCGATTGCATAGTTCCTTCTATACGCCCCTGATTCATGTTGGACGGTTTGATGGATCTCGATTTTAACGTTCCCACTGCAGAATACAATGTGGATGACGTTCATATGTTATAAAACATTTATCTGACAAAACAAATTTCCTATGTTGTAATTGTATGTCTGGTTCAAAATAAGTTTGATTGATATAGACACTGATATCTATCAGGGCTAAGAATTGGGATATTGACTTTTGTCAGAGGGAAATTGCATTTGGCATAATGAATCTTTTTAAGCATTTCAATGAGTTAATCCGGGGTCAAAATGTTGAAAAGATATATAACTGCCTGTAGAGATAAGATAGTCACTGGCGATTCGTTTCCTATCCCAGGCTGCCATAAAATGCTTAGCATGTTATGTTTTCAAGAAATGTACGTGTCCACAGATGAAAGCAAAAAACGAACATGAAGCGGTCAATGCGGAGCTGATTCACCCTAACCCTTTCCAGAAGGTGGGCATAGACGCTGCTGCCTTGGTGATAATCAATAATGTCATGCAACTAGATACGATGTTATTTTAAATAACTGCATTCATGACAGGGTTGAAACATAACCAGAGTCAAGAAACCTGTGTGAGAACAGCCCTTTGAGTAGCAAATGTTTGCCATAATGTTGTGCTTTAGGCGCATGCTTTTCACAATGCTACGAGTACAATCATTGTTCTGTCGTACTTGTTTGGTTATGATATTTTAAAATGAATACCTGCAGTATATAATCATTGTACAAACAAAATTATACAGCCCATACAATTGTAGTCTTCGGTAATAAGATTATTGTTGATGAGTTTGTTAGATTAGGTATTCTATGAGAGAGGAAGTCAATGTTCCTGCAAGGGACCGATTTAGTACAATGGGAAGGTTCGTAAGACGGTATATTGTTGATCTTACCATGTGAAGGGTTTGGAGCATTTTTTATATTAAACTTGTACAATAGAGCAATTGTGTTACTTATGATTTGGTTGAGGGTTTGAATGACTTGGACTTGATAGACATTTTATTTGGCAATTATCACAGAAAACGATAGCTTGATAAGCTGTAAACGACAGCATCATTTTATTGATTTGGGATATTTTCTACTGCTATAAATGGCAACAAATTGGAGATTTCATTTATATTGCCTATGACACTATGTAATATAATCATTTAATTTGATACTCTCGCTTGGCCAAGGAGAAAATCGACTAGTTATTTTCAGAATCGCTGCTAAGAGACCTTATTAAACAGGAGGCCGCCAATTATAGACAAGTTCAGTTAGACCTTTAACATTTTTTTCCAGGAGTTTTGCGGTTGATCTCTAAAGAAATAGTTTTGTTTCAATGCAAGGACCTTTATGTCATTACAAGAAAGTTCTCAAACTTGTTCTTATTAAGTCTTAAAAAATAATTTAAAATATTACTATAAACATTCAAGAAGACTTTAGATACTTGATTGCCTGGCACTTACATTTCCCGCATACTTTCCAATCATTGTATACACTTTACGGTTAATGATAATTGTATATGTACTGTTTTATTGGAAAAGCAATCAGAATCAAGAGAGCTAGAATAATCTTGTGGTCAGATGAATGAACCTTTCAACTAAATTGCTGTCATTCCTTGATGGAACATCATGACACTATGCGTATATATACATTTATGTTTATATTTCAGACATCAGAAGCAGGCATTACGTAATGTTTTTTTCAACGGATGTGTTTCGTCTTAATAATAATATAAGCATTAATCTTCCCTTATGGATGTGTTATGTTTGTCCTTGAACTCATTGCATGTCTCTTAAAAATGTGGTTGTATTGACATAAGTATTCCAATTTTCATTTACAATAATAAACAACAATATTTTATCGTGATGTAATGTGAAAACGTTCAGCAAAATGTTAAGTATCAGTTTATTTCTCATTTAATGTGGTATAGCTGACTTCTGCCAAAGTATGATATTTCTCCTACAGATGAAACTTTGAGAGATTTGTTCTGCTTCATGCTAAAAAATCTAGGACCTTAAGGTGACGCCTCTGACATGATCTATTTCAAGTTTTGGTGCATTGGAAAACTTCTTTTTATTGACATTATAATAGTCTATGTCATGAGAAATATCATGTTTGGACTGATGGAGCTGTTAGTAGTACATTTCTGACAAAAGCTTGGATAAAGCAAAATTACGTGTTACATTTTCTATTGTACCAATATATTCTCATTGTGCTATATTGTTTGATCACTGTGCCAATAACTTGCGTTAACGTATTAGACTCATTTCAATTTATTTCGACTAAGTATCGTGATCCAATATATTAGAGATTACTAGTATGTGTAAGCAGTGTTCACATTTTATAAACTGAAGAATTTTCTTTAAAAACATGCACAATCAAATGCACCAGAGAAACCACTTTATCAAATGCGTCACTAGAAACCACCAGCACAAATCAAGTGTAACTCATTTGTCATCACAGATTCCAGAAATAATTTGCCCAGTTTTAACCTCCTTGCAAGTAACGCATTTAAGAAAGAGGCCATTTGTTGGAGAAAAAAAAAATCTGTCGGATTTACCTCAATCCGCCCGAGGCTGTAGGGATTTAACAAGGAATACTACTGGTTAATGGTACATAGCAAACATAACACCAAAATGTAATTGACTTTCAGCTTAAAGCAAACCTCATATTAAGGTGTTTTTGTTCAACTGTAATAGAAGTTGCCAACGTCATGGAAGCTAATCCATCATATTTGTTTTAATTGCATCAGTTTCTCTTCATTTAATAACATCTTGGATGATTTCCGATGCTGTCATATTGGGGGAAATCTAGACTAAACATAAAATCAAATTGCCATTTATAAAATAAGAGTACTTTAATAGGACATTGACCCATACAAACAGGTATACATGTATACATATCTGCCTTTGAAAACTCTTGCTTCACCTTTCTCTGATATTTTTATATGGTCTTATTTAGTTCATATTATGTCGAGCCAATGCTATGTATAAAAGTTGCCTGTGACTGTAAAAATTTAATAAACTGTTTATATTTCCAATGCAAATGTGTAGCCGATTTATTTAACTGTTAAAGTGTATCTTCACAGTGTTAGGGATATAACATTTAGCCATTTTATCATGTTTAGCTTGTCGGCATTGTTATAAAATCTATACAACAGTTTTTCTCATATCATGAAATTTGCAAAGTTGTCTTCAAAAATATATTCAGTTTCCAGAAGTGTTTCATAACCTCAAGAAAGATATGGGTCTCATAATTCTTCCAGACATACGCAATTCCAGATGTTTTTTTTTAATTATACAATGAATACATCGGTCATTACAGTACACAAACTCGGTATGTATTCTCAAGAATTCACTTTCTAAACCCTTGTTAATTAGTATTAAACATTAAGATGTTGATAAAACATGCAATTCTGAATCTGTAAACTACCAGATTCTAATTCCAAAAAATGATAACGCATCTTACACTCTAAAGCTATTGACATTTGAGAGAGGGATGCTTTCAATACAAACAAGAAAGGACTGGCAATTAAGATTTTACTTATTGCAAGAGAAAGAGTTCGGTATTCTGAGTTCCGATTCCCAGCAGAAATGTGCTATTATGATTGCCTGATTATGCCTGCGATTTGAATGACTGTGTTCTTCCGTAAACAACACTTGTACTATCAATTCGAGGTTATGTAAAACGTCCTTAACATTCCAGTTCAAGGCAGAATTATGTCCGCTAAAAAGATCATTGAGATGTCTGAAAGCGTTTCAAGGATGTGATCTAGTAGCAAACAAAGAAGTGAAATCGAATAATTGTTTTTAAAGAAGACATTAAAGCACTTTGTCGTTAGGTTTGAGACTTTCCTGAGATATTGTGGCATTGCAATAAATCGTAGAAGAACATTATATTAAATGGATACATAGTGCTTCAAATAATGAACTGTCAGATGTTGAGATTGAAATGCTCTTCATGGAAGTGTTGTTTATAATATTTATGCAAAAAGCTACATAAACAAACTGAGTAGCAAAAAGTTTAAACATAAACCCGGTTTAATGGCACTGGGCAAACGCCAAAGACATATAACACAAAATCACAAACAAGAAACATAGAAGAACAGCACAAAACTCCACAAACAGCACAGTGCATACATACATTATATTTAAAAAAATAGGTATGTTTATCAAGAATTGTTAGGTACCGCCTTGGAACGGTCAGTAAAATGTAAATTTACTGAGGGTTTAAACCAGTTTATGTGCACAAACCTCACTCTTATCCCAACAATCCTTAATAAAGATAAAACGCAAAAGGTAAATCTTATTAAAGTATGCATTAACAAATAATAATAAACGTATAGGTAAACCCCAAGTACTTCTATGATTAGAGATCCCAACTCTATCTGCAGACGGAGGGATACAATTTAGAGATCTAATGCAAAAACTTTTCAAAGATACGATGAAGTCATTGTTAGAAACTATAAACATCCCACACAGTCTGCCTTATAAAATAAAAGGTTTAAAACTGTGTGATCATAGAGTTTCATAATAAAAAGCATCATTGTACTAAAACTGGGAACAAATAAGGAAAACATTAGAAAATGTAAAACAAGTTATAACTTGTATATGATGATTCAATAAAATAAACTTTTTCTCGTTACTCTGTGACATTGTGCTGAAAAATGTGAAATCTTTCATGTGATACGTAACTTTGATATTCAATAAAAAGGGTCTAGTAAAATGTTTAAGAATTTCTGCCTTGATTCAGTGCATTGTTACAGTTGTGGTGATCTATTTTTGGATCATAATGTATGTTGCCGTGAATAATTATAGTTAACTATTAGTTAATTGATGATCTCTTTTCATCTTCAATGTGACATTTAGTTTTAGGACCATATCACATAAATAGGTAAAGTGGTACTCTGTTCTTGTGACACTATGATCCGATCACATACATTGTTCTAAATAACTTTTCCCTCAGTAGGAACATGCTTTCGACTAATTGCTCATTTGATTTTTGTACTTTTTTCTTTGTAAAAGTTTTATTCTGTGGTGTGACTTTCTTTAATTATGAAAGTGTTTGATATATTAATGGTTCCGCATAGGCATTGTCGAGCTTTGGCTTATACGATGTATTATAAAGCAGTCATGTTATTCATACAGCCTGTAAACATGTATCTTTCGGTTATAAGATTGTTGTTGATGAGTTTGTTAGATTGGGTATTTCTATGAGAGGGACCGATTTAGTAAGGTCCGCAAGACTGTTTGTTATTAATTATGTGAAGAGTGTTGAGCCTAATTATAGTAGTATACTTGTACAATGAAGGAAACAAGGGTTCTCCGAATACATCTTCAATTAATACTTACAGCCACACAACCTGATTGAGATGACATTCTCTAGTGTTATGTAAAACCTCCATTCAGCTTCGTGTATTATGGCAAATAGTTTTAAATCGTTGTCACCCTTTTATTGAAATCGATGATATAAGAACAATGAAATGCAAACATCTTTATAGATATCAAATGTATTGAGCAATATGAAAATCAATATGAATTTACAACAAGAGCTGAACACCCTGTGGCATATTGTTTGGTTTTCTTTGTTCCGTGCCAAGAACAGTCTATGAACTTGGAAATGAAATCAACAACAAAACCAAATGAGAATACATAAGGTTTGTTTTGGTAACACCTGTATAAAATGTTGTTATAAATTCATTAGCAGGCAACAAATTCAACAACAATTTCGCAGGGAGTGTCTTCTAATTTATAATGCAAATGAAAATTATGTCATGCATAGCAATAACGGTCCTTCATCCAAGTCATGATTATGGTGATTGCATAAACTAAAACATAAACATCAACTAAACAACGATGAAAAACAAAGGAAAACTAGCATCTAAAATTCAAGTACTCAGCGACCGGATGGTTTACTGGAGTGTCCAACACTTCAGATACCAATACTGCGTGTCAAGGAGCCAAACCCTTCAGATATCAATAATGCATTGTTTCTTGGAGTCTCCAGTCCTCCATATACCAATACTGCATAGTATCATCTCCAACCCTCCATATACCAATACTGCATAGTATCATCTCCAACAATCCATAAACCAATACTGCATAGTATCATGGAGTCTCCAACCTTTCGTATACCAATACTGCATAGTATCATCTAAAACCCTCCATATACCAATACTGCATAGTATCATGGAGTCTCCAACCCTCCATATACCAATACTGCATGGTATCATGGAGTCTCCAACCCTTGATATACCAATACTGCATAGTATCATGGAGTCTTCAACCCTCCATATACCAATACTGCATAGTATCGTGGAGTCTCCAGCCCTCCATATACCAATATTGCATAGTATCATGGAGTCTCCAACCCTTGATATACCAATACTGCATAGTATCATGGAGTCTTCAACCCTCCATATACCAATACTGCGTAGTATCATGGAGTCTCCAGCCCTCCATATACCAATATTACATAGTATCATGGAGTCTCCAGCCCTCCATATACCAATACTGCATAGTATTATGGAGTCTCCAGCCCTCCATATACCAAAACTGCATAGTATTATGGAGTCTCCAGCCCTATATATTCCAAAAATGCATGGTATCATGGAGTCTCCAACCATCCATATACTTATATTGCACAGTATCATGGAGTCTCCAGCCCTCCATATACTAATATTCCATAGTATTATGGAGTCTCCAGCCCTCCATATACCAATACTGCATAGTATTATGAAGTCTCCAGCCGTCCATATATATTCCACAGTATTATGAAGTCTCCAGCCGTCCATATACTAATATTCCATAGTATTATGGAGTCTCCAGCCCTCCATATACCAATACTGCATAGTATTATGGAGTCTCCAGCCCTCCATATACTAATATTGCATAGTATTATGGAGTCTCCAGCCCTCCATATACTAATATTCCATAGTATTATGGAGTCTCCAGCCTTCCATATACCAATATTCCATAATATTATGGAGTCTCCAGCCTTATATATACCAAAAATGCATGGTATCATTGAGTCATTTAACAGTGACAAGTCACATACTTGTCATAAATTGTATATATAAGGTATTAGTATATCTACGTTCAAATTGGATATCTTCATTTGAAAAAAAAATCCGAAATAAATTGACGACAATAAACGATTGTTTATCATGTTTAGTTTGCAGCTATACGAATGGTCACCGAAGTGTTCACGCTTCAAGCTGTGTTGCGTAGAAAATCACAGAAGCTTTTGTGAGCTTTTGAAATTCAGTTATGTTTACAATTAGTTGTTACATCAAATTCAATTAGGAAGTACAATTCTGAGGTCATTGACTTACAGAGAGGGGTGAAAGTCCTCATTCTGAGACTTTAATCAAACCTTGCCAATCATAAACATTGAGTATTTATAACGCCTGCAATCTGTGGAGATAATGCATTTTGTCATTCATCCATTTTGTTTGGATTGTTCAGCCATGTGCGTAAACATTATTTGTTCTGAAAAAATATGTTTTGAAGGGAAAAAAACAGTCATGTTTATTGTAAGGCCAAGCAACTGCAAATGTAGAGCAATGTTCGATTGATTGACTTCCTCCACAAAAATATGCTTAAATTAGTTTAGGAAGTATATATAACTAGGTATGTTTATCAAGGATTGTTAGGTACCGCCTTGGAACGGTCAGTAAAATATAAATTTACTGAGGGTTTAAACCAGTTTACAGTTAAACCAGTTTGCACAAACCTCACTCTTATCCCAACAATCCTCATAAAGATAAAGACCTCCAAATATAAAATACATGTATATGTGATGCTGAAAAATATTTTGTTTACTGACAAAGCACGCTTTTATTTTTCGCCCCTACCCCTGAAATGTAAGCGCGTAGAAATTTGAAGCGATATACATTCAGCTGATTTAATTCAAAGGTTTGCAAATGAACAAAATCTTTAGTATACTACATATTTTTATTCCTGTTTTAAATGGAAAGGGTAACTATGTTGTCATTGAAAAATGTTTTGGATTTAAATTCAAGTTTGTTTGTTTTTTCTTGTTGTTTTTTTCATGGACATTTTCGTGTATTCAACAAATAATAACACAACATGTAAAAGGCAAAAAAAACCTAACAATTATTCCTACATATGATTTAAGGTTTTCTATTGTCTAAAATAGGAAAGAATTCAGTCGACTTTATTAACGTTCGGAAATTTTTTTATGGTCTTATATTTTGGTGAAACTTAGAAGCAGTATCAATACCTTTGGAAGGGAAGACTTTAATGAATGAAAATCATATAGAGGATCATTCATTTTGTATAAAGACATTTCCGGGAAAAAAATGCAAATGCTTTTGCTTAGAAATCTGATAAAATCACCCTTCGTAAAATTTGCTCAACTCATAATTACAACTACAGATGTTGCAACAGATATATGTTTTGTGCTTGCTAAATATTTAACCTTAAACTAAATAAAAAATGGATTTTGTATTTTCTGGTCATTCAAACAACTTTCGAAATGTGGAATGCCCTAAACACAACATTCTGTTTGTTCATGTATGAACTTATTGCACATTAAAGTCCTCAATAATGTGAAACGTTTATTGTCAATTCTAAAGCTCTATACAAGTTACCATTTTCATCGAATAAGTATAAATACATAATTTTCATTAATGAAATAATGGTAACAAAAACAAAGGCATATGCAAACACTGTTTTACGTTGTCTTAACGTCATGTGTCTATATGCAGTTCATATGTTTGTATTACATCTTTCCAAAACATATTAGACATTTTTTGGCAAATATTTTCACAAAACTGTTTACCACAATTAAACATCTTTACAACATAGAACAAGCTAGACATCAGTCTGAAATATTTACTGTAACTTTGTACTAAATCATGTTTAACTCAGATATATATCAATGTAATTGAACAGCAACTTCAAGTGTTAATATTTTAATCCATTTTATAAACATATCACCCGAATTGACAATGACAATGTGTTCTCAATAAAGCTAAATGATATGATATCGAATCCCTATTCAAAGCCAATCAACATCAAAAGGCCAGGCATTTGCTTTTCATCATATAGTTTCATTACATCATAAAATAATTTTGTGTTTTCACGTATATTCACGGCCTTAATAAATCCAGTTCGATCTTTAAAAACTAAACCATCTAATACTTGCTACGCTTACTGAATATGGCATTTAACAAAGTAATAGGTCTCCATTGTTCAAGAATTGTTAAGGTTTGTTATCTTTACGTATACACACAATTGTTTCTAACTTGATAGTTCTGGAAAAATAATTATGAACAAAAGCTTGGCTTATTGCTCTGACAACAAAACTTACAATATTTTACCCAAACATTATGAAAAAATCACTGTGAACCGACTTTTATCTTGTGCTTTTTATCATATTTTATAGCTTTTGCTTCTGAAACTTCATCAATTGTAAGGAAACCTTTTAAAGAACTTTACTGTTGGTAATTTAGAACATTATAAGAACAACCATTTAGTCCATCTTGTAAATCAGAAGCAACTGACTCTTTTTCACTATAAAAGTCTTCATAAAACGTTTATGTCTCCTCCAAAATTGCATCATGTTCATATTTAAATTTCCCATCATCGTGTTCAATGAAGGTTATGTGTTTATCAGCAATAGTTTTCGTTTCTAAATTACAAAAATAATACAAAGGAGCGTTTTCCTCATTTTCTGCTCTAGATCTTATTACAAAGCCTGATTAAGTTTACTATTTCGTAATTCATTTTAGTCAACATCTAATGCTACTAACTAGTCTATGTTATTTTTCGACAAATCCCTTTTAAGTTTTAAACTACCATTTGACGATTGTTCGTGTATATTTCTCTTTTTAGACTTATAGCTAACATATGATATAGATTTACATATTTTTCCCATTGACAAAACTTCTAGAAATAGTTCATCATGTATCAGATATATTCATTTCTAACACGTTATTATTGTTATATAGAGGTAAACAATTTCCAGAGACCATTCTTTGCTTTAGAAAAACCTTATTGTAAAACAATAATTGACTTGTGAGATTTGTAACTAGCATCTCTATCGCATTGTTTTCACAAAATCTATAGAATTATTTGTTATCAAAATTACGTCAAGTATCCCCTGTTGGAAATGGTTCAGCCTTACCCAAATGTAGGTTTTAATCTCTTCATGCAGTTCTCTAAATAGATCTAGAAAGTGTTTTTTTTTTTTAGAAAAAACGTTTAGCAATACTTTCCTGGCATTAACATTGCAGTTAATTACCTTAAAATTATTACAGTCTACTTTTGGCTTTAGCACTTGGTTGTAATTTCCACAAATAATCTATCTATCAATATTGAACAGTGCATCTATTTTATTGAAAATCATATTAAAAACAACTCTTGACAATGTGTATTTGGTGCGTATGTATTTGCAAACAGGATATAAATATCATAAAACAATAATGTTTACAAAAGAAAATGTTCATTATTGTTTTAACGGCGCTGTTAACTTAAATATCGAAATTATATCGAAGTAATATCATATCTATCCTAGCATTTGATTTCCCATGGCTGTAAAAATATTCTCCATTCCATTCCGAATATATTGAATGAGTTTCTTGAATACAGACAATGTCAAACTTTTTCTCTCTAAGTATATTGAGTATGGCAAGGCGGTTTAAATATTATTTATTATGTATAAAAATTAGACATAAATGTGTCATTGTTTATTTCAATATTGCGCTCCGATTGGATTAGCGCGACATCAATTTAACCAATGATTTATAAGATATGCGCGGATGTGGATGTAACCCTCGAGCTTTTGTGAACAGGAACAACAAATATAAATTTTGATGGGTTTATATACATCTTGAATAAAAAAAATTCAAACGAAATTTATATAAAAAGATGGTCCACATCTGTTTGCCTTGAGAAAAGGAAAATTATTTTTGAACTGATTTCTTGTTCACGGTAATTATTAAACAAGCCTAATCCGGAAAGTCTTTCTGTGATCATCATATACTTAGGTAAGTTTCTACACGCCACTAAGGGACGTTTCAACTTTTTGCTGTTGACTATACACAAGCCTCGTCAGTGGTATGGTCAGGCAGTTCCTGACATTCAGATTTAAATCCTCTGGATGTGCATACTTAATATCCATCATGACCTGCACTAAATATTTTACATTTCATATGAGAAATATTAGGTGGATATATCAGTCTGAAGAGGGTAATATAAAAAAAAAAACACAGTTTACAGAGAATATGCAGTCAACGGGTGATGAAACTGATGCCTAACAAGACTTTACAACACCTGAAGAACTAAATGTCAGTCTTATTTGCTTTCAATTCTCTAGGAGAAAATTAGGCATTTGATTACTGGCGAGCGCCAAGAATTACAAGGGTATTACAGTATGTCATCATCGGGGGGTATTTCTTCTGATGCTTCATTGTGTGGCGGATTATTAAGTGCTAATAACTGTTTTGAAAGGATTTCCACTGATTTTGCAAGATTGATGTAAAAAGAATGGCTGGCGTGTGGAAATTTGGGCTAATTTTTGAAACTAAGAAGCTTTGATAAAGACGAATGTCGGACATTTGACCATTTTAAAAGCTATTTTTCAAGCATATCTAGTCAAATGTAATCAGAAAAAAAAAATATTTGATACATATCCAATTGGAATTTAATTTGATTTTGTCATCTGCTTTATTCAATCCATGTATCGTCGACATATATTTCAATGGATGTCTAAGCTTGGTTTGTTTTGAATATAAAAGTATCAATATTTACTTGTTTGATGAGTGCTATGTGTTCATTTCAGGAACACGCATAATTGAGTGGGCACACATGATCAAAGACAATGGGAGGAATCAGTCAACGAAGGGGCGGGGTCACCACAGAAGGAGGGGCCGTATTTGCATATCTCTGTGTTGTTGCTCTTGCATAATGTATGTCAGCTGCCGTACATAGGAAATCACAAATTGAAACTTCAAAACATTTTAAGACACTTAAAAATCAGTAATTATATTGCTTAATGATATAGAATGATGTCTAGAATGAATCTGAAATCAATTTCCTAAATATATGGATACATGAAATTTCCTTAAGCATATTTCAACTTGTCAGATTCTAAGCTATGATAGATATCAGTCATTTTTGCCCATAAAACAATATCAAGTAATGTCATATTGTAACGTCTCTCCTCCGCCTCTGATACCTGTTTGCTGGTTTGGTACATCTACACTACAGTGTTGATGTCTTTCCGATCTTAAACACATTAGCTGACAATACGTATATAACGTAATGTCCTATTGTCTGCTTCAAAACTGTTTTGAGTTGATATTAAAGGCACTGATATCTATCAGACCTAACAATCTGACGATTAGGAAATTAACTTTTGTCAGAAAAACATTGCAGTTGGCAATAATTATGTATCTTGATTCAATGATTAAAATCAGGGTTGAAATGTGAAAATATATTTAACTGCCTGTAAAGATAAGAGAATCACTGAGAATTAGTTTCCTATCTGTGGTTGCCAAAAAAATGTTTACAGTGATGTTTCCTAGAAATGTGTCTATAGATGAGAGATAAACGAACATGAAGCGGACAATAAGGAGTTGATTCACTTTAGCACATTCTAGAAGACGGACATGAACGCTGCTGCCTTGGTGATAATCAATGTTGTCATGTAACTGGACACGATGTGATTGTAATAAACTTTATTTATGACAAGAAAGATGCAAGAACGGAGTTGAAAGAAGATAAACCTTTGTGTGATCAACACTTTGAAAAGCAAGTGTTTGCCGTACCAAATGTTGTATTTAGACCAATGCTTGTTACTATGCGATGAGAACAGCCATTGTTTTGATAAAGACATTATAAGAGTCAGTTATATATGTCATGAGAAACTTGTTTGATATACAACATGTATATATTTTAGAAAGAATGTTTCAAGTAGCCAGCAGTATGCCAAGCATTGTGTAGGAAAATGTTTCATTCATCGCTTTTAGGGTTTTCAATGGCCAGGCTTGATAGATATTTTATTTGACACTTACCAATGCAAAGATTGTAAACTTCAAACGACGGCATCATTCTATTAATTGTGGGTCTTATCTGCTGTTATCAATGGCTACAGATTGGAGAGTTAATTTTACTTGACTATGACACTCTGTGATATAATTATTCAATTTAAAATTCCCACTTGGTCAGGAAGAAAATCGTCATGCTATTTTCAGAATCGCTGTTTAGAGACCATATTAAATTGGAGGCTGTGAATAATTACAGATAAGTTCAGGGAGACCTTTAACATTTGTATAGTAGTTGACTATTTGTGGTTTATCTCTAAGGGAGTTATTGCATTTCAATGTTAGTAATTTTCCATAATGTCATTACAAAACAAATACGTTGATTAGCTTGACATTTTAGCAGAACGTCGGTAGCCAGTTGCTCCAGTTAGTTCTCAAGCTTGCTTTTATAAGGATTGATTATGTCAGAAGGAAACAATGTCTTAAGTTAAAAGTTACTTTTAAATTACAGCAAGCATTCGAAATTTAAGTTGACTCTCAGATTGCACTTCCCGCATTCTTTCCCGCCTGTGTACACCCTCTACAGTTAATGATATGTTCTGTTTTATGTGAAAAGAAATATTGTTGCTGAATGAAGCTCTGAGCCAAAATGTTGTCATTCCTTTATGGTCACATGATGCCATTGCATATTTCAGTTTAAGATTTCAGACTGCAGAAACAATCTTTATTGTTATTTTCTTGTTGCTTTCTTGAGGCTCTTAGCCAAATTGCCGCCATGTCTTGATGACAATGTAAACTATTGTTACATGATGAAACAATATTGGAGTATTTATTTTCAAGTTTGTATTGCAGACATCAGAAACAGTATTATTATATTGTTTCTGAATGAATCTCTTAGCCAAATTGCTGCCTTTTCTTGATGGTTTCAAGCAAAATTATAACTGTTCTTACATGATGACACTAGATTGGAGTATTTATTGTTAATTTGCATTACAGACTTCAGAAACAGGCATTATCGTTCAGTGTTGTTGTTTTTTCAATAAATGTTCCGTGTTTATTTCTTTTTTTTTAATAATAACAGTATGAAAACTTATAGATTGTTTTGTTTAGTTTATCCTTGACATGGGAACACTTATTTATGTGTATGTCTCTTAAGGATGTGCTTAACAGACAACTGATTAAGTTCACACACATTAGTAGTTTATTGAAATCAACACCTCGAATAGTCATCAACTATATTTTATAAAGATGACATGAGGAATTCTTCAGCAAAATGTTAATGGTATCGGTCCGATACTAGCATTTTCATGTAAAACAGCTGATATCTGGCCAAAATGTGATATTTCTGTGATACGTTTGAAACTTTGATACATTTATTCTGCTTAGAGCTAAAAAATCTCGAACCTTAAGGTAACGCCTCTGACATGATCTATTTATGTTTTGGTGCACCAGACAACTATTGATAAAGACATTATAAGGGTGTCTATGTCATGATGTTTGGGCTGATGGAGCTGCTAGAAGAACATATCAGACAGGAACTTATATAAAACAATGATGTGTTACATTCTTTAATGTACCATTGATAGCATGTGTGCTGCTATGGTGTGTGATTGCTGTGCAAATATATTGTGTTAGAGTAGCAGACTCATTTCATATCATTCTAACTCAGTATCATGATCCAATATGTGTTAATCAAGTATGTGTAAGCAGGAATCACATTTTGTAAATTACAGAAATGTATTTAAATCACCTGCAATCAAACTATTCAAACGTGTACAGCAATGCTTTAACGACCAGAAAGCCAGCGGCTATTAGAATTGTTTAAAAGGATAAGTAATATTAAACTATCTAGGAAGTGCTTGGCAGTACTATAATTTGATTAGTTTGCTTAGAATAAATCACAAACAATGGTGAACCAGAAAGTCACAAACAATTTAGAACCGGTCAGTAATTCATAAACAATTGAGAACCGGTTACTATAATAAGTAACAAAAAGGTGAACCGGCCAGTCATCAACAAGGTGAACCGGTGACTAGAAAAAGTAAGAAACAATGGTGAACCGGCTGGTCATAAACAATGGTAAACCGGTAACTATAATAAGTAGCTGTTAACATTTAGAAACTGTTTGTGTTGGATAATTAATGTGATAGAGAGTGTGTTCCATACTTACAATAAAGACAGAAATGCAAAAGCTTTTTCGGCAGTGAGGCCGTCTAAAATCTCTCTCACTTCCTGTGAAATTCACAGAAATGAACTGAATGAAAATTAGATTTTCATTGGTCCTTATAAACTTAAACTAGAAATCGCATTGGTCATTGTAAGAATAGTCATATAAAAAAGGAGTGTCAGAAACCAGCTCTATAGATCTCTAATTGTTTAAAAGTTGAAGAATTTTACTTTCCGGGGAATAGCGGGGACTTTGACTTTCGGTCCTGCCAACCCCGGGTAAAATCTCGTCCTACGGGGACGAAATGATGGTAAAATTCTCGTTAAATACCCCTGCACCACAGGGACCCTAGGTAAGGCCCATTCCCCGCTATATTTTGCGCGAAGACAAAACCACCGGATACAGCCGGCACTGCGGGGCCACCTGAAAGATAAAAACACGGCCCATTTCCTCGGCTATCCCCGGTATACCCGCGGACCTGGGGGGGGGGGGGGGGGGGGGGGGGGGGGTTAATATTTCAATACCTAGTATATAAATGATGTTATTTTTGTACAAGATTTTTATACATAATGGGTATTAGCTGGCCAACGTAAAAACAGACAACAGAACATCAATATATTGTAAAATAGTTCATGGGTATACGTTTTAGAACAATGCATAATGATCTCTGAAAAGGTGAGTTTTCAAATGTTTCTTGAAGATGTTTACTGACTCACTTAATGTTTAAGACTCAGAGGCAGTCCATTCCAAAGCTTAGGGCCAATAGTTCTAAAACTTCTGTCATAGAAGGTATTTTTTTCTTATTTAAAGGCACAACGTAGCATCCTATTGATGATTCCGAGGATCGTAGTGTGCGTTTTGAATCTTTACTAGACAAAAGTTCAATAAGGTATTGAGGAGCATTTCCAACAAAACTGTTAATTGTACATATATGTGAGGATCTTAAAATTAATTCTTGCCTTTATGGGTAACCAGTGCAGATCATATAATGCCTGTTTTGAACTATTACGTCTAAGGCGGTTGAGAACAAGTTTAGCACACCTATTCATGATATGAACGTGCTCAATGACTCAGTTCCTGTTGGTCTTATATATTGACGCATTACAATAAATCTAATGATACAGCACATAGCGTTTTGTTACCTTTTCAGGGGTGAAACATTTCTGTATTACATACAACAACACGTGTTAAGTCAAACATTGCAATACTCTATAATACTGTGTATAGTTATGATATTGGAATTATCCAAAAACAGATCAACCAAATGAATCTCTATTACGAGTAGTACATGTTTAATATTTAAACCATTCGGGCACTAGTTATTCCGCTGAATCAAAGGGTATCTTCTTACTAATCGTATTGCCGGAGGAAAGGTTTTGTATGTTGGGTTCCGATTCCCAGCAGAAATGTGCTATAGTGATTGTTGTATGTTTGCATTATGACCTACCGTTTACCACTCCTGTAATAACAATACTAAGAAACTGCCCGCTTAAAAGATGAAGCATGTTATTTATTGAGATGTCTGAAAATGTTTCAGGAGATGGTTTCTGTCACAAGATGTAGATTCAGATTATTTTTAAGAAGAAATTAAAGCAATTAGATGTCACTTTGATGTGGGGTTTGAGTCTTGCCTGTGATATTATGAAACTGCAATATACCTTAGAAATACATTATATTGAATGGATACAAAGTGCTTCAAATGAACTGTTGGGATTGAAATAGTTTTCTGGAAGTGCTACATGATACTGTATATAACTGGTATAAAACGATTCAAAAGAATGTACGTTTTTCAATTACCTTTGACATGAGCTGAAAATTTATTTTATTGATGTGATATTTAAAATCGAAATTGACATAAATTAAATTAAATCTAGTCACAATCTGAGAATTGTTTCCTTCAATGTTCCATACCAGTTATATGTGTTGATCTATTTCTTGAACGGGATATATGTTACACATCAAAATTATGATAAAAAATTATCCCTTGATGCTTTTGATAATTATCTTGTGCCATTTGATTGTAGCACTTACATAGACAGTCTTCATGTAGCACATATATCATATATAGGACATAAACAGTCAACGAATATGACTTAAACAGTCAACATAAAACAGTCAACATATATGACATAAACAGTCAACATATATGACATAAACAGTCAACACATATGACATAAAGAGTCAACATATATGACATAAACAGTCAACACATATGACATAAACAGTCAACATATGACATAAACAGTCAATATATATGACATAAACGGTCAACATATATGACATAAACAGTCAACATATATTACATTAACAGTCAACATATATGACATAAACGGTCAACATATATGACATAAACAGTCAACATTTATTACATAAACAGTCAACAAATATCACATAAACAGTCAACATATATGACATACACAGTCAACATATATGACATAAACGGTCAACATATATGACATAAACAGTCAACATATATGACATACACGGTCAACATATATGACATAAACAGTCAACATTTATTACATAAACAGTCAACAAATATCACATAAACAGTCAACATATATGACATAACCTGTCAATATATATGACATAAACAGTCAACATATATGACATAAACAGTCAACATATATGACATAAACAGTCAACATATATGACACAAACAGTCAACATATATGACATAAACAGTCAACATATATGACACAAACAGTCAACAAATATCACATAAACAGTCAACATATATGACATAAACAGTCAACATATATGACATAAACAGTCAACATATATGACATAAACAGTCAACAAATATCACATAAACAGTCAACATA
This sequence comes from Mya arenaria, assembly GCF_026914265.1. Lineage (NCBI taxonomy): Eukaryota > Metazoa > Mollusca > Bivalvia > Myida > Myidae > Mya > Mya arenaria. The sequence goes on along the minus strand of NC_069125.1, from coordinate 69,063,004 downwards.
TATGACATAAACAGTCAACATATATGACATAAACAGTCAACATATATGACATAAACAGTCAACAAATATCACATAAACAGTCAACATATATGACATAAACAGTCAACAAATATGACATAAACAGTCAACATGTATGCCATAAACAGTAAACAGACATCACATAAACAGTAAACATATATCATATAAACAGTCAACAATTATGACTTTAACAGTCAACACGAATTACCTAAAATTCAACATTTATTACATAGACAGGTCAACATTATCCCATGAACAGTCAACATTTATTACATAGACAGGTCAACATTATCCCATAAATAGTCACCATTTATTACATAGACAGGTCAACATTATCCCATGAACAGTCAACATTTATTACATAGACAGGTAAACATTATCCCATGAACAGTCAACATTTATTACATAGACAGGTCAACATTATCCCATAAATAGTCAACATTTATTACATAGACAGGTCAACATTACCCCATGAACAGTCAACATTTATTACATAGACAGGTCAACATTATCCCATAAACAGTCAACATTTATTACATAAACAGGTCAACATTATCCCATAAACAGTCAACATTTATTACATAGACAGGTCAACATTATCCCATAAACAGTCAACATTTATTACATAGACAGGTCAACATTATCCCATAAACAGTCAACATTTATTACATAGGTCAACATTATCCCATAAACAGTCAACATTTATTACATAGACAGGTCAACATTATCCCATAAATAGTCAACATTTATTACATAGACAGGTCAACAATATCCCATAAACAGTCAACATTTATTACATAGAGAGGTCAACATTATCCCATAAACAGTCAACATTTATTACATAGACAGGTCAACATTATCCCATAAATAGTCAACATTTATTACATAGACAGGTCAACATTATCCCATAAATAGTCAACATTTATTACATAGACAGGTCAATATGTATCACTTAAACAGTCAACATCTATCACATAGACAGGTCAACAGTGTTCACATTAAAAGGTCAATATTGGGTGTATTGGGACAATAATGCTGAGTATTGTCTTGTCCAGTTCTGTGGACATGTAATGGATGAACATTACCAGTGCTGTATTTCTATATACCTTTTTTATTTGTTTGTTGTTAGTTCTGTATTATGCTTTGTCATGTATTAATAATTATGATGTTACATGCCCTTGGACACATTGATGAACATTGAACGTGTGAAATGTTTTCATATTTTAATAAAGGCATCAAAAGTTGAACACAGATTGGTTTGTGACTGAAGTAGAACGGACACACCCTGACCTTTTTGTTGAACATAAATTATATAACTGGATGAAAAAAATAAAAGAAGAACTCTGTTTTGTGTGACACTGTAATTTAATCATCACTGAGTCATTTCCATCTCATGCTTTCTTTTAATCCATAATATTCTTATCAGTGGTTCATAGAAACTTAAGCCTTAGTAGAATCACGATTTTTTTGTTATTACCCATTGTGATCATGTACTCTTTTTCTTCATACGATTTGTATGGTGTGGTGAAAATTGTCTTTAAATACCGATAATGTTTGAGGTATAATCATCTTGTGTAGGCATCATCCAGCTTTATCACAAAGCAACCTGTTGCTATTCAGCAACCCAGACAAACTCTACAGCCCTTAAGAATGTAACCTTCTGTTATTAGATTATTGATAATGAGTTTGTTAGATTGGGTATTCTATGAGGGGGAAGTCAGTGCTCCTGCAAGGAACCGAGAACAATAGCCAAGTCTGACTTTGCACTGCCTGAGGGGTTAACAAGGTTTCATTTTACAAGAGAAATGTATTGGAGTTTCATCATAATTATTCTTGTGGAATGAAGAATGTCTTCCTGAAGGCACGAAGTTACCCTGAACATATCATCAATTAATATGCATAGCCACACAACCTGATTTAGGTGAATTCTCTTGTTTCATGTAAAATCTCAAAAATAAACTTTGTGTATTTACTATGCAAATAAGTTCTATGCACTTGTTAACCTTTTCTTTGAAACCTAAGATAATTGGAGTCTATTTATATTCATCAAATGTAATACAGACGAAATACATGAAAATAACTATGAATTTAGAACAAACAATGAACTCCCTGTTGTATACAAGATCGGAAATGGAATCAACAACAAAACCAAGTGAGAATATATAAGGTTTATTTTGTTAGCACCTGTATAAAATGTTGTTATAAATTCATTAACAATCTGCACATTCAACATCGGTGGGAGTGTTTTCAGATATTACAATTACATATGAAAGTTATGTCATACCCTTTAACCAATTCTGAGTTATAAATAAACGAATATGTAAGGGCACTGGTAATAAATATTACAACAGAAAGATATACCATACAAGCATTATAATTATGTAGGGATGCAAACGAATGGCAAAATTGATATTCGAATATTCTTTCGAACGAATATTCGAATATTCGATTACCAAAATACATCTTTTAAAAGTTGTAGTACACTTTTATAGTATTCGTAGTAATAGCCGTGGCATATAAGCCCTACTTTGTCGTAACCAATACCCGCGGCGGACCCTGAATTTCACCATATGAGCCTATGAAATTCCTCATTTCAGAAAGACAAAAAGTAAAACATTATGAAAGTAAGTAAAGTAAAAAACTAAATCTTTTCATTTATATTCATGTGCCTTGTAATTGTAAACAACGTGAACTTAGATGGATTTCTGGTCAAATGACGTTATACGCCAATGGAGGGTCTTTCCGAAGAACGAGCAGCCTAGTTCTGGGATTGGCCTGTACTAAATAAACTTATAGAAAAAACAAACCAACTCAGGAACTAGTTTATTCCTTAATTGAAAAAGGCATTTACCGAAAATAATTGATTTTTGGTGTCACTTGTCTTATAGGCAGATATTGTTAAATTGCGGGGACTTTTTATAGTACCCGACGATATGTCCCTAAATGACATATGACACGTGTTTAGTGTATTGTCATCACATTCACAACTCAGGCCAATCGTTGTAAATCATGACAAACAAACTTTATACACAACATCCGGGTTGCAGGCAAAAGGTTTATTGATATATTCATTCAACAAAAAAACATCGAATATTCGAATACCGAGTTTGACATTCGAATACCAAAACGTTTGATCGAATATTCGAATATTCGTTTGCATCCCTATAATTATGTAATGGTTTCTCATAGCATGACAAACATAATTTTGTATAATATAAACCTTTATGGTATGATTAATATGATATTACCTCCAGACCGCATGTCTCATTAGGATCATAAGAACTAGAGCTGTCATACATCCCCAAAGTGTAGCTCAACTCTGCCTGTGCACAGATATAGGCATAATATTTACATGGCTTTTACACATTTTAAGACCACTAAGGCCAACAAATCTGTATAAAAATAATTTTCATTTTGTTCAACTGACTTCATGTATGGTGTTTAACATTTCAAACCCCTCTCCTCGAGAAATGGAGAAGACAGAGAAATGAGATATATCTGAATCTGTTCCAAAAACCTTGACCATGATTTTTTTAACAATTTTCAATTCTACACTAGAATATTGTATTCAAATGAAAGAAACTAAACATTTGTAGAAATCATAAATGCTTGCATTCGCATTAACTACATACTCTTTGAACTTGTTTACTTCAATATGAGGATGCTATTGTTACCAAAATAAATGCAATTTCCTTCAACAGGATGTAGTTTTAAAATATGTACATAATGTGGTCTAAGAAGAGATGATGAAAATGATGATGATGATGATAAAAATGATGATGACGACAATGACGATGATGATGATGAAACAATACACGATAAAACCCTATGTTGCATAGCTACAAGTAAAACATGTCATCTCATAATATAAACTTATTGCACATTTATGTTTTGTTTACAAAAATATATAATTATAACACAAGAAACATAGTCAATACTTTGCTATGGTTTGAAAAATTAAAAAAAAACATGTAATATATAGTGACAGTGAATGAAAACGCACCACATACAAAATAGGAAAAATAATTTTCAAGGCAATGTGTTTCATGTTCATTAATTGTCTAAATAACCTGTTACTATTTTTTGAAAGAATCAAATTAGTAAATTGTTTCTATCACAATAATGAAGTTAACAATACCTTGAGAATCAAACACAGTAAAAAAAAAAAGTCACATACATAAGCTAAGGCATGGGAAATACTCATTCAATGCTCCGCTAACGTCAATCATTTACTTTGTAAGTCTGCTGTCAGAAATTATCAACTTGTGATCACATTGTAAATGCCAGTTTTTTCTCCCTTTACAACAACGTTTTTTGTGCTATGCTGAAATCATGATGATGTCCATCTTACTCACGCCAGAGATTGGAACTCTATATGGTGTTTTACTAGGTAATCCTGAAACAACCTTTTGCAATATTTTTTGATGACATAATTCCTACCTGGTGCTAGATTCCTTTCTTTATGATTTGCTAGTGAGATGAAGCCTTTGACAGGGAGATGCACAAAACTCAGGCTTTTCACTGGTTAAATGCTAGATATAATTTACAACCGATGCACAACTGAATGTAAAATTAACCATCATACATTGTATATTGCTTACAACCAAACACAATGAAATTTGAAATATTTCTCAGATTGCCTGCATCAAAGATTATAGAAATTCTCCAAAGAGTACAAAAAAAGTAAAATCATTATGAATTCTTATTCCCATAGTCAGATCAACTATTTAAAGAGATGTTTATTGCTCACTGGAATGCTTTCACTATTTAAGGTGGCGCGTTGTGTTTACAGTGGACAGTAAAATGTTGTTTATGAAAATATGTAGGACAAAAATTCACCATAAAGCTCTTAATTGTTATTACATTAGTCATCTATAATAAGAAAACATGATTTATTACACATGTTAAAGGGACAAGCCACCAGATGATACCATCAGAAGGAAAATAGAAAATGTCAAAAACTTACATAAAATTGATATCAATGGTTACAACACATTGAATCTTACTTACTGATGTATCATATCACTCACGACACATGAATCTCTCACAGCTTTTGCGTACGTTTCCAATTAAAAGTTTACTGAGTTTGTCTACCTTGTAAATCCCAGTAAATAAAAAAAAAGCAGTTTATGTATCTGTACTAATCACTTGATTTTCACTTGCTTAACATACAGGCTATAAACTGGGAAAACATTATGCCCTACTTTCAAACGCATAAGCTCAGCTAATACAATATGATAAAAAATTTGCTTTAAATCATATAAAATGATGTATTATCGGCCTCATGCAAACTAGTATTGATAATTCTAAGCTTGTTTTGAGGAAATACTATACTTGCTGATTTTTTGACCATCTAGTGTCTAGTCCCTTTAATACTCATCATGGAGGGAAACCTTTATTCAGCATTTACCGGTAAAGGTTTTAGAAAAAATAAAAATTAAGAGTTGCTCTTGAACTGACCAATGTAAGTTTCAGTTCCATGTTTTCTATGGAGCATGCAAGTTTTTTCAAAAATTACATTATGGGAACATCAAGTAGAACCTGGAGATAGCAAAGAACACTTATGAACATATTTCTAAGCAATATGCATGTCAGCAGGTGGTTCTAACCATTTTACATCAAATAAACATCTATGGGCCATGTTGCGTAGATCTACAGCAAGGCAAGATTTGTACAGAGCATCTAAAACGAATATAAAAATTGTACAACAACATAATTATAAAAGTTTTGATTAATGCTTTGTTTTGACTAAGATAAAAAAGTTACGTAAATTGCTGAAATACAGCAATAAGAAATGAACAATCACAGTATTATATCATCTGTAAAAAAAATAATTTCTAATGTTCAATAGTTGAAATATAACTGAAGAAATCACAATAAAATCATTGCATAAAGCACTTAAATGCAAGATAGACTTCCATACAATGAAGCCTATGAACCACAGTATGCCACTTACTGTACACGTAGCCTTCACACCGCAGTATGCCACTTACTGTACATGTAGCCTTCACACCGCAGTATGCCACTTACTGTACATGTAGCCTTCCCACCGCAGTATGCCACTAACTGTACATGAAGCCTTCCCACCGCAGTATGCCACTTACTGTACATGTAGCCTTCCCACCGCAGTATGCCACTAACTGTACATGTAGCCTTCCCACCGCAGTATGCCACTAACTGTACATGAAGCCTTCCCAACGCAGTATGCCACTAACTGTACATGAAGCCTTCACACCACAGTATGCCACTTACTGTACATGTAGCCTTCCCACCGCAGTATGCCACTAACTGTACATGAAGCCTTCCCACCGCAGTATGCCACTTACTGTACATGTAGCCTTCCCACCACAGTATGCCACTCACTGTACATGTAGCCTTCCCACCGCAGTATGCCACTAACTGTACATGTAGCCTTAATACCACAGTATGCCACTAACTGTACATGTAGCCTTCCCACCGCAGTATGCCACTAACTGTACATGTAGCCTTCCCACCGCAGTATGCCACTAACTGTACATGTAGCCTTCCCACCGCAGTATGCCACTAACTTTACATGAAGCCTTCCCACCACAGTATGCCACTAACTGTACATGTAGCCTTCCCACCGCAGTATGCCACTAACTGTACATGAAGCCTTCCCACCACAGTATGCCACTAACTGTACATGTAGCCTTCCCACCGCAGTATGCCACTAACTGTACATGAAGCCTTCACACCACAGTATGCCACTTACTGTACATGTAGCCTTAACACCCTGTATGCCACTAACTGTACATGTAGCCTTAACACCGCAGTATGCCACTAACTGTACATGAAGCCTTCCCACCACAGTATGCCACTAACTGTACATGTAGCCTTCCCACCGCAGTATGCCACTTACTGTACATATAGCCTTCACACCGCAGTATGCCACTAACTGTACATGTAGCCTTCACACCACAGTATGCCACTAACTGTACATGAAGCCTTCACACCACAGTATGCCACTAACTGTACATGTAGCCTTAATACCACAGTATGCCACTTACTGTACATGTAGCCTTCACATCGCAGTATGCCACTTACTGTACATGTAGCCTTCACACCGCAGTATGCCACTTACTGTACAATAGCCTTCCCACCGCAGTATGCCACTAATTGTACAATAGCCTTCACACCACAGTATGCCACTAACTGTACATGAAGCCTTTACACCGCAGTATGCCACTAACTGTACATGAAGCCTTCACACCGCAGTATGCCACTTACTGTACATGTAGCCTTCACACCACAGTATGCCACTTACTGTACATGAAGCCTTCACACCACAGTATGCCACTAACTGTACATGTAGCCTTCACACCACAGTATGCCACTAAGAAGGCACCACAGTATGCCACTAACTGTACATGTAGCCTTCACACCACAGTATGCCACTAACTGTACATGAAGCCTTCACACCGCAGTATGCCACTAACTGTACATGAAGCCTTCACACCACAGTATGCCACTAACTGTACATGAAGCCTTCACACCACAGTATGCCACTAACTGTACATGAAGCCTTCACACCACAGTATGCCACTAACTGTACATGTAGCCTTTCCACCGCAGTATGCCACTTATTGTACAGGAAGCATATAAAAGACATGCATCTTAACAAAAGGGCTACTACTTAGTTACAAATCAACAACAAGAAGTAAGATAGTCTTTCCAACGCAAGCCCATTAGCCGAAGTTAACTGTTACTACTCTTCACAATACATTGCAGAAAAGGTAATGTCATAATTAACATACTACACTGTTACAGACAACCATAATATCAGGCTGAGGTAATCTCTGTTGCGCTGGAAGCCATGGAGATAGGACCTAGTGTCCCCAAGAGATGAGAGGTGAACACAGATTTGTTGAGAGCTGTCTTCATAACTCCTCAAACAACGTAACCCGAGATCTTGTTGTGTTGGATGAGGCCTGAAGAGTTAAAAACATAAAATAAGTACTGTATCAAAACAAAATGGAAACATACATGTTATGAAATATATTGTCAACACTGTGTACCACGTTTAACCTTTCACAGTTTCATAATATGGCCAACACCTTTTTGAATGACGATGTTCTAGACTACCAACTGTGAGGACACCAAGGCTGTGAACACATGTGGAATTATTTTTTTTGTATTTAAAAAATCTAATAACAAAACAATCTGAAGAGTGTGTATCTGTAGTTATAAATCCTCTTTTGACAGAGAATAAATATTAAATTGTTCATGCCATAATATGTAACTCTTCACTGTTTAAAGCGTACAAAATATGACAATATAGGGGAAAAGAAGTATATGAAAATATCTCCAATAGTCCTTCTTCAAATAAAATTAATGTCAACAACATATAGCACACATACAGCTCTCAGTGTTGAGTATTTATCCTGTCCGGTGGTTTGTCTGTGAAGGTCGTGCAGGCGGTCAAACATATTGTCCACATCTTCTTTCTTGAGCACCTCGATCTCGGACTTGAGTTCCCGCAAGTGCTCCTGGAGACTCCGTGACTTCTCCGTGTACTCTACCCTATAGCAGCCGGCAGAAATCTTAAGTATCTTATAGGCTATATAGTTATACTCTGATTTAAACTAGATGACACTGTTCAGAAGGCATTCAAATTACTCTGCTTCATGAGACTGCAGAGGAAATGAAAAAAAAAATTCTTAAAGGGTTTCCAAATTTCCCAAACGACCAAAATTCTAAATCAAATTGCCCCAAAAACACTAATTACTGATTATAACATTGAATTAAAATTCCTTTTTAAAACTACTTAAACAAAACCTACTTTTCCTTCTCCAACTCGAGTGAAAGTGAGACCATGTCTGTGTTAGCCAGGAGGTCACAGCTGGCTTCCGTGCTTGACTCATTGGGTCCATAGTCACCACTTGTCAAGGTCAGGTGGGTGGCAAGGTCAGATGGCATGCGACCCATACCATACAGGCTGTCCTGTGTAAGGAGAGAAATGGAGACATGCATTTTATGCCAAATTTGCTTCTAAGACATACTGGTAAAATACTCTAGTACAGTTACTATCCATTTTACATGTCAGCAAGTCAAATACTTCAATGCTTTACCTTTGTTTAATTATTAAGTATATTTCATCAAACAAAAATGTGTTGTTTCTGTAAATACAACAAGTCTGACAGTTTAACCTAAGCAAACAACCAGTTCCAAAAAGGAGTAAATAAAAGAGTGAACACATTTCTATTGTACATGTACTCACAATGTTCACTGATCCACGCGAGACCTCGAGCAGTTTCTCCTTGGCAAGTCTCTCTGCCAGTCGAGCCTGACGCAACTCCTCTTTCAATTTTTCTGCCTCTTGAGCCCTGCACAGTAAAAATGTCCATACACAAATTGTTGCCAAAATGTATGTCTTACGCAAAACAAAAATGAAACATGAAGGCTTAAATATTGATTATCAGCTACTAGAACTACATTTATTTAAAAAAAGTAAACTTTCCTTTCATGTCTCATAACTGTTGTTTGCATTGACCAGATGTTGGACAATTCTAAGTATTCCCTATAAATTCTGTAGTTGATATTTACTTGGATTTACCTTTGTTCCGAGTCATCAAGAAGCCTGGTGGCGATCATTTCAGCATCCCGCGCCCGCAGTTCCATCATCACTTTCTGTTCCTCTGTCTACAAAAGTAATATAATTGAATATATCTTCAATAATTAAACACTTTGGTCAAATAAAATCTGTTTTCCTTCAAAATTGACTGTTTTCATAAGATATTTTAAGTATTTTGTTACACTGAAAACAAAATATAACCTTCAATAGTTATTGTAAAGTAAATTACAATGCCACATCATGCTTGGCATAACCAAAAACATGGAAATGTCTCTTCATAACTAAAACATAACCCATAGCTTATCATTAGCCACAGCCCTCCATACCTTGATAATAGACATGCGTATACGGCTGTTCTCTGACTCGGCCTCAGATGCCTTCTGTGTGAGCAGGGCGGCCTCTTCCTCCGCTATCCTAGCCTTCTCTGCCAGAAGTTCTGCAGTCTCCTCGGACTTCATCTGGGGGTATTAGTGAGGATTTGTGTAGATGCCAAAGTAAGTTAATATTAATTACTCTTATCTTTAATTCATGCACCAAATTTCAAATGGAAATGTTTGACACTAAATGTGAATTATTTATAATATGACTTTGGCTAGAAAACCTTTTGGTACTTCATTTTCTTTGAATAATATATTTTTTCTTCAACAAGGAAAACAACATTCCTGATCATAGTCTCATCAAAATCATGACCCACATCAACCACTTACAAAAAATACGTAGACACTGTCAAATTTAAGTTTCCTCAACGTCCGCTCTTAGCCAAATTTTGCTGAAGTACTTTCAAAAGTATATTGAAATTACAATATACTCTTTTGTAGAGATATATTGAATATTTTTGTATATAAGGTTGCTATAGTAACACCCGATCAGGTAGTACGGCGCACGCCACCAACATGTCCTTTATCAAAAATGGGTAGATTTCAGAGGTCTGTATTTTTTTTAAATGGCGGCATAACGTCACGAAAATTCTTACATGCACGTATTGACGTTACGTCATCTTCCATACAAAATTGTTCTTGCAACCGTTGTTGAGATATTGTTTATCACAATAGACTATTGGGTGTACAAATGGCACGAGCGATTTTCTGATGGGAGAACATCCATAGAAGACAATTCAGGATGCAGAAAGAAAAAAGAAGATAACGGAAAACTTGATAAGCAACGTCAGTGACTCCATTGAAAATAACAGATGACAAAACATGGAAATATCACAACAAGTGGGTGTTAGCGTTGGTACTGTACACACAATTTTTACTGAACATCTGAATATGCGAAGAGTTTCGGCAAGATGGATACCACGGTTATTGTCTGTAGAAGAAAAGGAGAAGCGTGTGTGTCTGTCAAGGTCATTCCTAAGGCGCCACACCAGGGAAGGAGACGACTTTATCAACAGGATTGTAACCACGGACAAGACTTGGCTGTACCATTTTGATGCAGAAACCAAACAACAATCATCGGCATGGAAACGGAAATCATCCCGAAAGAAAGTGTTCAAATTCTTTATGGATATCCGCGGGATGCTCCTTGTGAACGCAGTACCCGTAGGGCAGACGGTGAATGTGGAATATTATCAAAGGTTAAAATGGTTTATTTTTCACATCAGTTATCATTAAAATGTCACATAATTAAATTTATTAAATTTAAAAACATCTTTATTTAAATTAAAAATAATGAAAATAAATTTGTGATTTCGAAATATGCTATATTTATTTCTTGTTCCGTATTTCACTTTTAATGTTATACGGCGTGATATCCACGCAATATCGAAGAAACGTCCAGGGACGGACATCGGAGATCTTCTGCTTCATCAGGACAACGCCCCAGCCCATCATGCAGAATCTACTACCCTCGAGCTGTACATCTTGGGACTAGGGAGAGTGAAGCATGCACCTTACAGCCCAGATTTAGCTCCAATGCTCTTTAAGGTGTTTCCTACTGTTAAAGCTGTGTTGCGCAGACGCCAATTTGATACCACTGACGAACTGAAGTATGCAACAATAGCTATTGTTGCTAAATTAAAGCTGGAGTGGTACAGGGAAGTTTTTGCCGAATGGTTGCAACGACACAGGTGCTGTATTGATTGTAACGGCATATATTTTGAAAAGATTTGATACACTTTGTGTCGTGTGACATTGGTGACGTTCTGTGATATTACTATGCGCTGTGGCATGTGCATGTGTATATGTTATCTTACAACAGCGGTGTTAATACTGATCGGATTTTAATGAAATTTTGTGTATTAAATCAGTACATGTAGTGCGGCATTATATTCACTGCTTATTTATCTAACAATTTACAAACGCCAAACTAATAGTCAAAGTATGCCAGTCCCAAGTTTAGGACACCAAGTTTGGTGATAAGTGGTTATATGTTTAATAAGCCAAATTCAGAATAATGGACATTGAAAAGACAGTTTATGCCAATTCAAGTGTCATTACTCTGGAGTGACTGAGGCGACATGGCTCGTTATCCAACTTGTCCAAGATATTCTGACCAAACACATCAAATTTTGTGACGATTGGACAAAGGTTTCTAAACTTTTTGAGTGGACAAAATCAATATTTGGTCATTTCTATAATTAAAGGGCAATAACTCTGACTGATTCAAGCCATATGTCTGGTTATCGAACTTGTCCAAGATATTAAGGGCATACACATTCTGACTAAATTTAATGATGAATGGACAAAAGATTAAACAAGAGCTGTCGCTCGACTATTCCGCTGCTTTTCAGTGTAAGGATTGAAAAGTTTTGGCGAAACATGGATAACTGTAAAATTAGATTAGATTTCAATGCAATACATGATGTATTTGCTGAGATATTAACATAGATGTTGTTACATGCAAAATTTCTAAGTCCAATAATAAAGGGCCATTATCTGCAAAATACAGTTATCTAACTTGGTTATTCAAGTAGGTTGGGTGGTTGAGTACCATTGTATAAAGTCTCAATGCAATACATGAAGAAGTTGCTGATATATTAACCTATGTGTGCATACATGCAAACCCTTAACCAGAATTTCTAAGTCGCACAATAAAGGGGCAAAAATTATATAATATGCAAGATAGTTATCTTTCCTAATTTATTAAGAAGGTTGAATGGTTGGGAGCCTGTGTATAAAGTTTCAATGCAATACATGATGTATTGGAATTTTTATGTCGAATAAAAAAGGGCCATAATTTGAATTTAATACAAACTAGAGTTATCTTACTTGGTTATTTAGGTAGATTGGATGGTTGAGTACCATTGTATAAAGTCTCAATGTAATACATCAAGTAGTTCATGAGATATTAACCTATGTGTGATTACATGCAAAACCTTAACCAGAATTTCCAAGTTAAGGCCCATAATTTGCATTATATTAAAAAAAGTGTTATCTAACTTCATAAATTTAGTAGGTTAGATAGTTGGGAATACATATCTAAAGTTTCAATGCAATACATGATGTATTTGCTAAGATATTGACTAAAATGTGGTTACATGCAAAACCTTAACCAGAATTTTCAAGTTGAAAAATAAAGGGCATTTATTTTGCATTAAATGCAAACTAGAGCTATCTAACTTGGTTAATTAAGTAAGTTGGATGGTTGAGTACCATTGTATAAAGTCACAATGCAATACATCACGTAGTTGCTGAGATATAAACCTATGTGTGCTTACATGCAAAACCTTAAACAGAATTTTCAAGTCAAATAATAAAGGCCCATTATTTGCATTAAATTCAAATAAGTGTTATCTAACTTCATTAATTTAGTATGTAAGATAGTTGGAAATACATATCTAAAGTTTCAATGCAATACATGATGTTTTTACTGAGATAATGACTTAAAGGTGCTTACATGCAAAACCTTAACCAAGGTGTGACGCCAAAGCCGACGCTTGGGTGAGTAGTATAGCTCTCCTTATTCTTCAAATAGTTGAGCTAAAAATTATTGATCAGACAAGACCATTCATAAATATTTCCTGTAATTGAAGGGTGATATTTCCTTGAGTCACTAAAGTGATATGACTGATTATCAAACATGTCCAAGATATTATGCCAGTACACATTCTGACTAAATTTGGTAGTGATTGGACAAAGGATTCTAAAGTTATTGAGTGAACAAGACCAATTTTAGGCAATTTAATTAAAGGGTGACAACTCTCAAGTGACTAAAATGATATGGCTGGTTATCAAATTTGTCCAAGATATCATGCCAATACTCATCCTGACCAAATTTGGCGATGATTGGACAAAGAAATCTTAGGTTATTGAGCGGACAACATGGTGGCCTGTACGCTGCTGGTAAAACTAAAATATGCCCTTTTTTAAAAAACAGAGGAATGCATAAGAGTAAGTATTATATCTTATATTGTTTCAGACTTTGTAAGGTCATACCAGAGATTCTTGAGCGAGTCTGACATCGTCCTGGACCTGACAGAGGCGTCTTTTCAATTCCTCCTTCTCACGCAGGGCTTCCTCCTTCAGTTGCTTCTCCTTTGCATAACGCTGACGCTCAGCCTGGAATAAACAGGTGAAATGTCTTCAGTTTTGTAAAATAAATAACATTAGTTATGTCTTCTTGAAGTATATCAAATCATTTCATGCAGACTTTCCAGCTGGATTGACACAGGCCTGAGGGTATTGGTAAAACAATTTTCTTTGTAGGGTTGAACAGACTTATAAATCCACTTACTCTGGCCCCAATTTCTCGAAACTTCTTAATCTTCTTATAACAGGATTAAGCTAATCTCACTATCAAAATCCATTTTCAGAATGTATTTTGGCTAATTGAAATAAGCGACTTAAGCCTGTTAAGCTTAAGAAGTTTCGAGAAATTGGGGCCTGTTCATTATGTCAGTCATTAATGAAAATAAAGAAAAAATATCTGTAACAATATGCCCTAAATATTGCTCACAGCTACCTGAGTGAAAGTTTTAACTCTTGTGAGATTGAAAGAGTTTATGGCAATGCAACTAGTGATAAAACTATATTCGAGTATTGTCAAATGTCGTAAAATAAGAACGTAGGTCAAAAGTCACAGCCATGGTCATCCCATGACAACATTGATACAAGGTTCTCAATAAGTTTCGGTTGAACCATCTCAAAAAGTAAAGTAACCGGTCAGCTTCTACTTATTCTACTTAAAATTCATTTAGTTTTCTTATTGAGAACACTGTTGATAACTGTCTACAAAACTGTATTCATGGTCCAAATTTCATTGCTGTAGCTTCAAAAATAAAAAAGTATTTCAAAAGATCACAATCAAAAACAACATTGATATTTATTTTCAAGACTACAAATGATCTATAGTTCATTACTGTAGCTTCAAAAGTAAATAAGTATGTCAAAAGGGGTGGGGCCAGCTTTGAACCCACAGGCATTATTTGAACAAACTTGGTACAGGGCAATCATATGATGCTACAAACCAAATATCAAAGGTCTGAGGCTTGTGGTTCGAGACAAGATTTTTTTTATAGTCTATAGGAAACGTGTGATCTCCGTAACAGGGCCCATTTTGATCCCCAAATATTATGATGCTATATGTGCATACCAAATATCAAGGGTCTTGGCCTAACGGTTTCAGACAAGAAGATTGTCAAAGATTTCTCAACATAAGTATATCAGAAACATGTGACCACTGAGGCGTGGCCAGTTTTGACCCCTGGGGAATAATTTGAACATCTATTGTACAGGACCTCTATATACGATGCTACATACCAAATATCAATGTTCTGGGCCAAGATGTCATGAGAAGATTTTCAAAGATTTCTCTTTATATCTTTATGTAAAACAGGTCACAATAACTCACCTTCACAAAATCATGCTAAGGTGAGCTAAATATTTCATCAGTAAGTTACACAGAACAGCTTTGAAATGACCTTTTTATCCTTTTTTATCAATTAAAGGGCAATAATTCTTAAGTAAAGTACCATACCAAGACAAAACTTGCACAAGCATCACCCTAATGTAGTTTTTGTTACACACATTTTGTTAAAGGACTAGTCATGTTTTTTTTTATATTAAATAAAGGGCAATAATTCTGGTGTTACTGACCCGATCATAAAAAATCATGCAAGTGCATTATTGAAGCCAGCTTTCATTAAAGAACAATAACTCTTGTGTTACTAACCCACTCTATATTAACGTTAGATGTGCAGCATTGCACTTTGGTTATACTTCACATAAGTTTCATGAATGTAATTAATCAGAGCTTTTTTCATTAATTAAAAGGCAATACTTATTGTGTTCATCCAATCCAGATTATGGTTATATTTACTTAAAATAAGATTCACTAACTTCTGTCACATCGTAATGGAAGAAGGACAGAATGAAAGCAGTATGAAAGTCGGACAATGTCAGTGGGGGGTTATAATTGATGCTTTAAAATCAAGGAACAATGATCACTACACATTTCACTATTACCAGTTTTCTCCTTTTCTCTTCCTGTGCCTGGGCTTTCATCTGCTGTATTTCCATGGGGTCTGGTTTCCGCCGTCGCATAAACAACTCATGGTTACCCACACAAAGCTCCAAGATCTGGCATATACAAAACCAACCACCACTTTATACATCCTGTTAGTGCACTGTATACAGTGCTTAAAGAGTTCATTTAGTCCTTTCAATGAGTCAATTATGTCTGTATCTTTCTCTTGTTTATAATAAATGTGTACCATTATTTAGATTCAAATTTCATGTTTTCTCTAAAAATAAATATAAAAATACAAGTACAGGGCTTTTTCTGCCCATTTTGGGAAAAAGACCCTAAACATTTTGGGAAAATTTGCTTCGTGAAAATGCGGAAATTGGGAATTTTTTCAGTGAAAAGAAAAAAGCTGTCTTGTCTCCTGTGAATTAGGAAATGATTTAATATTAGTTTATTTTCCCTTTAAAAGACCCACAATGGCTGAAATATCAATCCTTGGGGTGTAAATATCTATTGCAATAAATCATGACAGATATTTCATATCTCAGAATGTGATGAAAATCAATGATTTCTGAGTTCAATTACTAAAAATACTTCACATCACATAATTTATTAGGATGTTGAAAATGAACCAGTACAGGTAAAAAGAATTTCTAAAAAAAAAAAAAAAAAATTATTTTTTTTTGTTTGGATTGGGATTTTTTTCTGAAGATTGGGAAAAATATCTTATTTTGCTTTGGGAATGGGTCCGATAGTCGGACCCGTGGGTACTATAGAAAAAGCCCTGAAGTAACAAGTACATGGATATGCCATCCCTAATTAGATTATTCCTTTCAACTACAATACATATTAATAGTATGCATCTTGTGACAAGTCTACTCACCAGTTTATTTATCCTCAATTTTGGTGCATAGAATATAAAATCTGGAGCTTTTTTCTCTATTGGTTTTATCACAAACTGAAATGAATTAAAACATTTGCCAATATTTTAATGCCTTAGCCAACATTATTTTCTCAGGGTTGCAATTTAGCACGATACAATATTTTCCAGTACATTACAGCAAACCCAATCAAATTTTGGAATTCGTTTAATATAGCTACAAAAATAAACACTATTATTTCCTTTTTACTAATAACAAAGTTGTCTTGCATTCATATCATAAAAGAAATCTTATCAACTATAATGCTTGCTCTGGTATTACTAAAGTACTTACACGCTTATCTTTAAATGAAATATTTTTTATCTCATTCCAGGGAAAGAGGACTTTGGGAATTAGACGATTGTCCCGCTCAAATATGTTCAGGCCTGTAGCACTGACCCCCAACCACAGATCAGAGTTCTTCTTGTTCTGAAATAAAAGTTACTCACTTACAAACAAAGTGAGGTAAAACGACAATCATCTATGTTATAAAATGTTGAAATGTAAAAAAGTATGGAGTGATGACTAAGATATAAATTAGTTAAGAAAACAACACAGTGATGAATTTGTTCTGTATAAAACATAAGGATTGCCAATATAATCATGAATTGTTTCCTGCAACATGCGTACCATGTTTCATATCAGAGTAATGGCCAGCTTTTTTGCAAATCTTTTGCACAACTGTAACTTGACAACCATCCAATGGTATGACAATACTGTAACTTTTTTCTTACAAAAATAGATACGTTAAAATTAAGTTAACGAGAGCTGTCACAGCGACAGCACGCTCGACTATTCTGATGCTTTAAGCATAAGTTAAAGGATTGCAAAGTTTTAGTGAAACATGCATGGATCAATGTAAAATTTGATTAAATGCAAAATTTTAACCAGAATTTTAAGGTCAAATAACAGAAGAAGCAAAATTGGCATTATAAGCAAGAAAGCATCATACTTGATTGTTTGAAGTTTCAGTGCAATACATGAAGATCAAGTAGTTGCAAGTTATTGACTTGTATGAGCTAACATGCGAAACCTTATTTCTAAGTTAAACAATAAAGGGGCAAAATTTATATAAAATGCAAGAAAGAGTTATTTAACTTGATTAAGTTGGATAGTTGGGAACACATGTCTAAAGATTAAATGCAATAAATGATGTTTCTGCAGAGATATTGACTTAAATATGATAGCATGCAAAACCGTAGCAAGAATTTCTAAGTCAAATAGTTTAGTGCAATAATTTGCATGGTATGCAATATCGAGTTATCTTACTTAAATAATCAAGTAGGTTGGATAGTTGGGAACACATGTCTTGAGTTTCAATGCAATACAGTCATGTTGTATTTGCTTGGATATTGACTTAAATTTGGTTACATGCAAAACCTTATCCAAGTTGAATAATAAAGGGCCATAATTAGCAATATATGCAAAATAACGTTATCTACAGTCATGCAAAACCTTCACCAAAATTTCTAAGTCAAATCATTTGGCCCATCATTTGCATTGTATTGAAAATAGTGTTATCTAACTTCATTAATTAAGTTAGTTGGATAGTTGGGAACACAAATCTAAAGTTTTAATGCAATACATGATGTGCTGTGGTAATGACTTGAAGGTGCCATGCAAAACCTAAACCAAGGTTTGACACCGACGCAGAAGCTAGGATGAGTATAGTATAGCTTTCCTTATTCTTCGAATAGTTGAGCTTTTAAACTAGTCTTTATTATTGATTAATAGTTTGTGTCTCTATCAAATAAGAAGCATCTATCTCACAATCAAATTAAGAATGTTTAAATGAATACAAACCACCTAATTGTCAGTCTACCTTAATCTGGAAGTAGTTGATGCCATACATTTCCAGGTCCTGGGCAATCTTCAGGTACTCCATCTCTGCTTCACTTCTGCAAAATTTATACAAACTTTCTGTTATGTAGAGGCATTTTATTTTTTATTCATGGTCATAGCACAGCTGTTCACAAAATGTTTTATACAATCAAACATTATTGATGGGCACAAGCCCTTCAAATCATACAACTATTTTTACTGAGTGAATGATATTGACAGTGCTCCAACTAAGTCTTAATAGATGGGGAGTGCCCTTATGCTCTTTTCTAGCCCCCTGCTGCCTTTTAACTAGGTCCCATTGTGCCCATTTGTTTGACAGAGCCACCTTGGCTTCTCTTACAGCTCTTGACTATATTTGATATTAATTGGGTATATTTTCATGTTAATTTTCAGAAATAAGTATAAAAATAATAAATATACATTATTTTGACACTAAAGTAAAGAAACCAGCTAAGGTTCATGTTCATAACAAACTATTAGTATTGAAAGTAGTTACAACACATACACAATATCAAAATTGAACATTGTCCCTTGCAAATGCCCCATTAAGGCTCATTCAATGCGCATCACAAATGCCGTTTTTGACCTAGCACTCTGCTCTTTTCAAATCCTGGCTGGAGCACTGAATTGATTTGACATACCTGGACATGCCACGCTGATCAGCGTACCAGGTCTTGATCCTCTCCTCCCACATCTCGGGGGTCATTTGGTACTGGTCAATCACCCGCTGAGGCAGCAGGTCCTCGCTAGCCAGCATATTCGGCTTATATGTGCTCTCATCATAGTCTCCATACTGTGGAAATGTAAAATAGCGCAGTGGTTGACCAGAGCTTCAGAAAAGGTGATGGAAAACAAAAATATTCAGCTGTATGAAATCGCTATGAATAGCATTCTCTCAGAAAGACAGCTTTAACCAGGATAACACTACAATTAGAAATGAAAATGGCTGCAATAATTATGAAACTAAAAAAAAGTGAGAAAATATTTTCGAAATATTGGTATAACAGGGATGATAACAGACAGAAAATCCCAACTGAGCAAATCATGAAAATATTTGTTTGAGTATCAGAGATTCAGGCCCAAAGCAGGGATAAGGGGCCCCTGTTGAAATTGTTTTCAAAGCCATGTATATCAATTTAAAGATACTTCTTACTGTTTTTAATGCAAGAGTCAAGCAAAAATAAACATAACAATTGTATGATAGTCTGAAATTATAAGCTCTCAGCCATGATTTAATAATAAATCTTGAATTATATCATCCCTGGTTTCAATATGTTTCACATCACTCCTACCGTTGCCTGTACAGCATATGATGCGAGGAGGACAGACGCCTCTGGTGGGCAGTATATGTCCATGTTGAGGATGGACTGTTTCACCTGCAGGAAGAACAGGTGCTGGGTGATCTCCTGTATCAACTCTTCTGTCACATCCTCTGGGTAAAACTTTGCAAGGAATGTAAATGTGACAGGGGCCTCCTTGGACACATCTTGGTCCAGAACCTGAATGTAAACAATTTGATATGCTTAATAATTCATGTATGAATTAGCACATTCACAGTTTTTGGGGAAATGTGATGATAAGTTAGGTTACCACTCCCCCCTCCCCCCTTTGGATTAAGGGAGATGCCAGACAATACTAGGGACTCAAAGTTGATGAAATCATCATGTAAAAACAACAACATCTTTTGGTTCTCAGTACATGCAAGATTCTTTTTACATGTTATTTTTATGGCATAAAGAATTTGTGTTAAACACAATTAATTGTGATCAAAATCAATAACAACTCTCTAAACATGTAACATCATTAATTGATGGACTTAATATACTTAATTAACATTGCCATATCATATAAAATATATAGAACTATATAGAATATTCTTTAAAATATTATGTTCAGATACTTTGCTGTTGCTCCATGGCTAGATACCAGGGCTTGAATTTAAGCTCGCATACTCGCTAAATGCAAGTCAGTTTTGCTGGTAGCGACCTGATAAAAAATCTACTTGTTAAAATTTGCGAGTCCCATATTTCAAAACAAAATACCACAGGCCGAACACTAATGAGTACATAACGAATATCATGTTGCATGACGCTTAACAACTCATAACAGGTAAGCATAAAACGCTTTTGTGACACTGATCACAAATGCCGATTTTGATGACAAATACACATTTGCAGTACACATAATTCCAACACAGTGATTTCCCTTGACAAGCAGACAAGTACAGCAAAATCCACTGTTTTTTTCCTGAATGTGTCGTCTGCAGATATAAATAAACTATTAAATGTCAGAATGAAGTCTATTGTTCTATTGATTAAAAGAATATTGTTATGTGTTCTTAAGGAAAAGTAATGTTTGACACTTGTTCATTAAACATTTAACTAGAACTCACTTGTATTGACTTTTGTTACTTAATTGTTCAGCATATAATGCTAAATTAACCTAATTAAATAGTTTGGGAAAAAAGCAAGTAACTTTTTGAAAATGCGAGTACAAAATTTACCCACTTGCAAAAAATTGAAAGTAGGAAAAAAGTTTAAATTCGAGCCCTGGATACTGGGGGAAAGATGGCAGTATTCAAGACTTGCTGAATATAGGAGGTATTTGGGGCACAGGGGCAACATTTTCAAATGACATATGACAGCAGATATCAAGCATTGATTTTAAAATAAGTTACCTTTTTGTCAAATTTTAGCCACGCAATGTAGTCTTTAGAGTCTACAAACTGCAGTCCAAAATACCATGTTTCACGCAAACCAATGGTTTTGCAGACGAGCTCAAATAATTCCTTTCCATATGCCTTATTCTGTAAAAAAATACAATGCTACTGTATTAGTTAGAATAATGTACCAATGAGAAACATTCTAGACTAAATGTTCCAATAACATAATGCTTCCATTCTAGATCATGCACATGGGTACCGCATGCACATACCTCAATGTTGGCGAACTCGAGCTCTGCATCCATTGTTTGAACTCTGACTGAGAAACTTTTTCCAGGGGCTTTGCTAGCAGCCTTATTGGCCTTTTTCATATTTACTAGAGGCATCTTCCAAGCTCTCAGTATGGAACACTCTTTAAAAATGCATCAAACGGATAATGGCTTAATGACTGAAGGCATCCAAACAAGTGTAAAAATATTCTCAATCCAGGACATTTGAAGATATGGACACATCTGATTTTTAATGGCTAAAACAGCTATATATAACGCAAACCATAAGTTTTGTATGCACAGTTTAATTTTAACGAAGTTTTTCGAACAATCATCACAATCATCAGAAAACAAAACATATTTGTCATTTCTGTCAAATTTATAATCACTGTTATCAGGCGCTTTATTGACAGCGTCAAAGTTTCAAAACGCTTGCAAAAGACTATGCCCTATAATGCCCAGAACACCACACAGTGGCTACTTCCCTTTGCTTATCGAGGGAGATCGCTATCTAAACATACATGGTCAGACACGCCATTTATAATAAAAGAGAAATACCATAGTGTCTTAATGATGTTAAGAAAAAATACACTTTCTAGCTTTAATGGACTCATAATCTGAAAAAAAATCAACTAGTATTGCCTTATAATTAGAAAATAAATTTATGCTTATTGTATCACTTTCATTTCGAGACTTTGGAATCTGTAAAGTAGTCGGTTGATTATAATGAATGTATTGTATAAGTTTCAGAAATGTTAAGTTTTAGTTGGATTAAGTATAACAGTCCCTTGTTTTTGTAACATGCGACGTCAAAGATGCAACATATCCCTTCAGAGAAAAGCATGCTCGACCCTGAGGGGATCCATTGGTCTTTATATACAGTAAATTTTCAATCCACACAGAGCCCGGGCTTTGCTAATTTGCATATTACCAACCAAGTGGGATAGGTATATCAGCCCTTCTGCCAATAATGTATATTCAGTGTTAACTTGATGAACGAGGGTATAAAAGACTGCCTGGACCAAAAGCATTTGTAATTTCTATTAAGGCAATAACCATTTTTTTCTTTTAACCATCTTGAATGATATCTTTAGTTGATGTATATATATTGTGTTGTGAAGTGCAGTTATAATTTAAATGCAATTTCTAAACAATTCTTTTTAATATTATGCAACAATTAAATGTTGTCTCATCCTTACTAATTATGAATGCTCAAACAATGGTTTCAGATAATACAATACTTTAGTAATGAACAAAAAAGAGATTAATTAAAACAAGTTATTTTGAACAGGGAGAAAGTACTTACACACTTTTTACGCGCCTGTAAATAAATGTTCTCAATGGATCCGACATCAAAAGAAAATTATCTACACAATAAGAAATTGTACATAAAAACATGCAGATTCACTCTTAATTGTCTCATTGGTGTGACCAGTGTTTCAAAGAGTTGTTCTTTTAAAGTGTATTGTGTATAAGAACTGAAATGGTCCTGATAGTTGGTCATAATCCGACTGAATACTTTGATAGGTATGACTTGACATAATAAATTACATTGTGATTGTATTATTAAAAATATTTGCAGCATCTGCCAAATTGTTCACATATTTCGGTGAATTTAGTTAATCCCATAATATCATTATGAACATCATACAGAAGAGCAAGGGCTGTACACAAACAAGTTTCAAATGGTTTAAATGAGTCATGTTATTAATTTTAACCTAGTGTTTCTGTGAAATATGGGGAAGTAATAGATGCGCTACAAGTGTAATTGCTTTTTGTTTGACATGTACATTTTGATGTACCTTTCTCTGTATGGGTTTCTTTTGAGTCAGAGTATATTGTTCACACGATGTCTATCTAAACATTATCAAGCATTATTATGTAACTATCCCTATTTAAAACATTTCCAGAAGTACCAAAAACTAGTAGTATACGATACACATTGATATTATTTATTTATATTATGACTCAATGGTAATTTTAATCAAGAAACTAGATAAGAGTTAGTGTTTTCCATCATTAAATGCCTAAAAGGTTAAGCAAGGACAAAAATAAATAAAGACAAAATTTCATACAAGGTGTACCTAAAACCCACAAAAACTGAAGAAATTGTTGAATACACGCATTCTATAAAATCTACCTCTCTGGACCCAATTCTACCTCTCTGGAGAATCATATCTACCTCTCTGGCTCAACCAGAGATTCACATATCTGCAGTATTGTGTACTATAGAAGGCAACCAACAACAGGCAGTTTTAAAACATATGGTAACTTCAATCATCCAAATGAAGTAGGATGAGGTTTTATTTGAGTCAGCAAAAGTAAAACAGTACAAAATATAAGCTCATATGAACTTTTGAACTGACTATAAATAATTAGAGTATGACTTTGTTCCATCCTTTGCCAGGTTTGGTAATGTGAACTAGAGATTATAACACAAACTTTGGTAGTTTTTAATCATCAAAATAAACAAAACAAGTATAGAAGTTTAAGGTTGAACATGTGTTGGAATAGTCATGTATGTGTACAAATTGTTCTTCCAAAGTTAGTAATATCACATTTAAAAAACAAACATGACTATTTCTTTGCCTGGACTGATTGGCATATACACATTATTCACAATGATCCCAATCAATGAATTTGATATGACCTCCACAATGTTATAGTGCCCAAGTATTTTTCATCTCATTGTCATATCTTTCAAAGATTTTTTAGCGATGAAATGTCCACTGTCAGAATGAAGACAAAGCTCTTGGTATGAGACATTAACCATGAGCTGTAAATGGGGTCAGCCCACAAACAAGCGTATCTCCTGGTGATCCTAGTGGCAATTGTCATCCATCAAAGCCGCTGTCAACATAGTCATCATCTGGGTCCTCCTCATAGTCCTGCAAACATCAACACTTGGATAAGCAAATATTCTGCCTTATTCAATCAGTTTATACCAATGCATTTCCTGATTAACAAAATGAAATGCCTTAATTGATTTTATATAAGATACAACAGAGTAAAGTGTGCCATCTTATAATAGTACTTATCCCGTGGTTCCAGGTCCTTCCAACTACCTCACATACCTCATATACTACAACAATTACCCACCCTCATCTCCCGTGGTTCCATGTCCTTCCAACTACCTCACATACCTCATATACTACAACAATTACCCACCCTCATCTCCTGTGGTTCCAGGTCCTTCCAACTACCTCACATACCTCATATACTAAAACAATTACCCTACCTCATCTCCCGTGGTTCCAGGTCCTTCCAACTACCTTACATACCTCATATACTACAACAATTACCCACCCTCATCTCCCGTGGTTCCAGGTCCTTCCAACTACCTCACATACCTCATATACTACAATAATTACCCACCCTCATCTCCCGTGGTTCCAGGTCCTTCCAACGACCTCACATATCTCATACACTCTAAACAATTACCCGACCACATCACCCGTGGTTCCAGGTCCATCCCATTATCTCACACCCCTCATACACTCTAACAATTACCCACCTTCATCTCCCGTGGTTCCAGGTCCTTCCAACTACCTCACATACCTCATATACTACAATAATTACCCACCCTCATCTCCCGTGGTTCCAGGTCCTTCCAACTACCTTACATACCTCATATACTACAACAATTACCCACCCTCATCTCCCGTGGTTCCAGGTCCTTCCAACGACCTCACATACCTCATACACTCTAAACAATTACCCGACCACATCACACGTGGTTCCAGGTCCTTCCCATTATCTCACACCCCTCATACACTCTAACAATTACCCACCTTCATCTCCCGTGGTTCCAGATCCTTCCAACTACCTTACATACCTCATATACTACAACAATTACCCACCCTCATCTCCCGTGGTTCCAGGTCCTTCCAACTACCTTACATACCTCATATACTACAACAATTACCCACCTTCATCTCCCGTGGTTCCAGGTCCTTCCAACTACCTTACATACTTCATATACTGCAACAATTACCCACCCTCATCTCCCGTGGTTCCAGGTCCTTCCAACTACCTTACATACCTCATATACTACAACAATTACCCACCTTCATCTCTTGTGGCTCCAGGTCCTTCCAACTACCTTCAATACCTCATATACTACAACAATTACCCACCCTCATCTCCCGTGGTTCCAGGTCCTTCCAACTACCTCACATACTTCATATACTACAATAATTACCCACCCTCATCTCCCGTGGTTCCAGGTCCTTCCAACTACCTTACATACCTCATATACTACAACAATTACCCACCCTCATCTCCCGTGGTTCCAGGTCCTTCCAACTACCTCACATACCTCATATACTACAACAATTACCCACCCTCATCTCCCGTGGTTCCAGGTCCTTCCAACTACCTTACATACCTCATATACTACAACAATTACCCACCTTCATCTCTTGTGGCTCCAGGTCCTTCCAACTACCTTACATACCTCATATACTACAATAATTACCCACCCTCATCTCCCGTGGTTCCAGGTCCTTCCAACTACCTTACATACCCCATATACCACAACAATTACCCACCCTCAACTCCCGTGGTTCCAGGTCCTTCCAACTACCTTACATACCTCATATACCACAACAATTACCCACCTTCATCTCCCGTGGTTCCAGGTCCTTCCAACTACCTTACATACCTCATATACTACAATAATTACCCACCCTCATCTCCCGTGGTTCCAGGTCCTTCCAACTACCTTACATACCTCATATACCACAACAATTACCCACCCTCATCTCCTGTGGTTCCAGGTCCTTCCAACTACCTTACATACCTCATATACTAAAACAATTACCCTACCTCATCTCCCGTGGTTCCATGTCCTTCCAACGACCTCACATACCTCATATACCACAACAATTATCCACCCTCATCTCCCATGGTTCCAGGTCCTTCCAACTACCTTACATACCTCATATACCACAACAATTACCCACCCTCATCTCCCGTGGTTCCAGGTCCTCCCCGTACTGCAGGCATGTGTCTACTTGCAGTAGCACATCGTTAATACTCTCCTCCTCAGACTGGTCCAGTGGTAGGAAACGCACAAGGCTGTAGTCGTCAATCTACATGTATAGAATAGATAAATTTATATACAGTTAGTTGTTAAATGTAACTGCTTTACAATGATGACATTTTTTACAATGAACACATTCAATTTATTAAAACAAGAAAGTACAAATATGGTTCCTTCACACTATTTTAAAAGCCTGCCTTTAACCCTTGAAAAATCAATATCATTATAAATAAAACAAGAGCTGTCAAATGGCCAAACTTTGCATTATATTCCAAATAGTTTGTATCTTACTTCATGAATTAAGTAGGATTGATAGTTGGGAACAAATATCATATGTTTCAATTGGGGATGCAAACGAATATTCAAATATTCGATCAAACGTTTGGTATTCGAATGTCAAAATCAGTATTTGAATATTCGAAAAATAATTCACTAAAGAGAATAAAAAGCATTTTGCCTTCATCACTGATGTTGTTTATAATGTTCGTTTATCTTGTTTTTACAATGCCGCTAGTGCCAGAGGTGTGAATGTGATGACTAGACATGCGTCATGTGTCATTTAGGGATATATCGTCGGGTACTATAAAAAGTCCCGGTACTTTTACAATAACTGGCTAGGGGTCGGCTTTAACACCAATGTGTTGTCTTGGCTGCAAATTATGCTGTGCAACATAACGCAACTCGAGGTGATGATATGAATGCCACAATAATGTAATATTGTGCTACAATAATGCTGTTGCTTCCATCTTTCGATACAATTTTCTAGCTTTGAAATGGGTATAAGGATATATTTCCTCTATTGTTGTACAATCCATGTTTTCGTTTTTCTAGTTCCCGAGTTGGTTTGGATTTTCCATAGTTATAATTAGTCAATTTAGAGGTCAGTCTCAGAACGAGGCTGATCATCCTACGGAAAGACCCTCCATTGGCGCAAAACACTGTTTGACTTAATAGGAATCCATCTAATTTTACATTGTTTACAAAAGGCACTGGAATTGAATTATTCGTGTTTGTTGTTTGTTAGGAATCCATCTAATTTTACATTGTTTACAAAAGGCACTGGAATTGAATTATTCGTGTTTGTTGTTTGTCTGTTTATAATGTATTGCTTTTTTCTTCCTGAAAAAGGAGTATTTCAAAGGCTCATTTTCGGGAAAATCAGGGTCCGCCGCGGCTAAGACAAAATAGGGTTAAAATGACCCGGCTACTACTTTAGTGAATAATAATAGCAGTTAACTACACCTTCTAAAATATGTATTTCGGTATTCGAATATTCGATCGAAAGAATTACTGAATATTTGAATATCTATTTTGCCATTCGTTTGCATCCCTAGTTTCAATGCCAATTATGATGTATTTGCTGAGATAATGACTTAAAGGTGCTTACATGCAATACCTTAACAAAGGTGTGACACAGACTTGACCACTGATGCTAAGGTGAGTAGGATAGCTCTCCTTTATTCTTGAAATAGTCGTGCCAAAAATGGCTTAATTCTTAGGTAAATTTAACTCAATTTTGCAGTTACCATAGAAGCAATGGCAGAGTTGAGTTTCTTGAACTTTTTGCTGAACTTGTCATCTTCAAATTCCTCATACAGTAGGCCTTGCATTGATGGCTCAAGGTACCTACAAACACAAATGTCATTGTAACTGGTTGCCACTGTCATACTTTACAACATATACATGTACTTACACAACAATATGCAATGTATTATGTAAAATATACCGGTACCCTGTCTTGAGTATTGATATACTAGTAGTTGAATAACAGATGCCTGAAAATTCATAAAGCAAAGAACTTACAACAAAAGATATCCATGTAAGCAATTATCCAACTTGGTTTTACTTTTGAAATGACAAACAGAAAGAAAGTCATACTTATAAACAGTGATACAAATTTGGTTAAAAATTATGATTATTACATCTGGGTAATCAGCCACCAACAGTAGGCTTTTTATCAAATGTTGATAACGTTTTCTTTGTTTTCATACACAAATCTATACAATCTCTGACTTCTTATTTTTATTTGGTTTACAAAATCTATTTTCTAAGGACATAAGAAAGCAAGCACACTGTGATACCAATTCTTATACCTCTCAAGATTCTTCTTATCCTTCTTAGTGAGCAGGTCAAGCTTAGTCATCACGTTAACATGGGGCGTCTCTAAGTTCATCATGGTAGAGAGAGCAGTCAGAACGCCAGACACAAATTTGGATGCCTCAATGAGAAACTGAGAGTCTATGAGGTAAACAGTGCACACATGGAAGTTCCATTTCAGCAGCTCCTCAACCAGCTGCTTCATCACCGGAATGTGAGTGTATAGCTCTATCTGACCTAAGGATATAAACATGTAGCTGAGGGCATGGTTGAGCCTCCACCAGCTGCTTCATCACCAAGGGCGAGTGTATAGCTCTATGTAACATTAGGATATAAAGTTTAATTACTGGTAACATGAACCTATGAACATGGTTAAGCCTCCTCGTTCCATCACTGGAAAATGGTTGTATAGCTTATCTGTCATTAGGGTATTAACATGAAGCTATGTGCAAGGTTAAACCTCCTACATCACAAAGAGAAAACATTTTTAACTGTACTGGTATTTACTTTCAATGTAAAAAAGCAGTACTCCCATGAATTCAGCAAACATCATGGAGAATTACTGCTACCCTTTCACACAGACATAACTACATGAGTAAAGACTTGAGAACCAACCTGGACAGTCAAACAAGATGTAGTCATCCTCAATATCCTCCAGCTGCTCATGTAGCCAGTCAAAATTCTGAGCAAGATATCTGAAAAAAAGATTTCTTATTACTTCAGAACACTCAAACAAACACATATCTATTTGAAAGCAGTGATTATTCAATAATAAGTTTACTTCTTCAAAGTTTTATTTTGTATAATAGGGTCTTTAGAAGTAAGGAAAACTTGTTTGAGTGTATCTTTTTTCACACATTGAGAAGTTTTCTTTTCAGTATTGACATTAATAAGTAAAAACCATTCCCTCTTTTTGCTATTTTTTCCCTATTTTTTGTTTCTAAACTGCATCAATAAATCAGTTGAACCAACTCACTCCATGCAGAAGACCAGGCCTCCATTTGGACCAAACCTCAGCGATTCATCCTCCATGGCATCATCAACCTGTATCAACTCTCGCACATCTGTAATTTACATGCCACATAAAGATTACTTAATTCAGACAAAAACCTAATTTGAAACAAACAAAAACATTTTAAAATGAAGAAAATGGGAAACATATTGGTATCACCTTAAACTTTTTCTTTGAATTTGAAACAATTAAAGCTCCTCTCAATTATCTAATGGCTTTACAATAACAATAAATATGTATTGTAATACAGTTTCAGGAATAATCAATAACATGCAATCAAATCATAAGTTATAAAAAATAATATGACTTTTCCATAAAAAAACATCAGTCCTCAAAAATGAATTTTTACGCTAACAAGTCTGAATTAGTACATTTCTTTTTGACATGTAATGTGTAATCTTACCAACAAGAACTGGGTAGTCGAAGTGTTCTGCTGCTGGGTCCAGATTTACAACATGGAAGTTCCTTCTGATGGTTTCTCCATGCTTGACCATGTTGCTGCAATATGTAGACTAGAAAGAAGAAAGAAATACATTATACAATATAGAAAGTAAACCAAATAACTGCATTACTAAACATATTTAAGTCATCACAAGTATGCACATTGAAAAAGTTTATCTGAATACTGTGGTAACATGTGAGACCAAAGACGCAACAGATTCCTTCAGAGAAAAGCATGCTCAACCCTGAAGGGGTCGACTGGTCGTATATACATAGGCCCTGAACCTCCACACGGGAGGACTGGTAAAAACTGTACAGTAGAAAGAAATACAATCCTAACCTTAAACAATTGTATTTTTTACTTTGGGTCAGAAGGTTGGCTATGATTTTTATATGACTGAGTGAGAAATTATCTTCAGAGAAATTAACAAGATGCTACAATACTGTAAAATTGCATTTCCTTTTCCAAGGGCCTATTATTAAGTTGAAAGATTTGAAAAACTTGTCAGTTGGTCCATTAAAACCAAAAAAGGGCAACACATGTGACATGCAAATTATGCTTAAAATTAGGGCTGTAACGATTCATTGGTGCATCGTGAAATCGCGATTCGGTACCTGACGATATACTGTATCATATCGCATTGTAAAAAATCGTGTGTATCGTTAGATTCGTTACCTCGACTTAAGATTTGTATGCTTAAAACACTTTCCAAACATCTTTGCACGATCATTTTTTTAACTTTCACTTTTTACTGTCGAAACAGGGAAAGCCATTTCAGCCGCATTTTCGCAAACAGCAGGTAGAGCTAGCAAAGTACGTTACACATTATTACTTATCTACGCCGTGTTTATTTTTCAAACTAAAATAAAAAATGAAAATAAAATTATTAAAAAAATTGCAATTTAATTTTCTTTTTTAATTTTGATTTACAAAAGGTATGGGAAAAACTGGAATCTGCGAGCTAGCTATTTGCGAAAATGTGACTGAAGTGGCTTTCGCTGTTTTGACATTTTCAGTCGTCTGCAAAGTCAAGAATGGCGGAAGGAAATACTACCGGTAGTAAAGAGAACAAAAGACAAATAAATAATACTCATTTAATAACAATAATAGGCTCAACAATTAACATTTAACAAAGAGGCAAAACTAAATGAACAATTTTCATTTAATAAAAATATGATCAACAATTTGAAAATAGCAATCATTAACAAATAATATTCATTTAATAATATAGCAAACAATTTACAAAATAATAAAAACATTAAAAAATGCAGTTTTGGTAAGGATATGCTCAACAATTTACAAAATAAGCAAACATTAAAGTCCTACATAAAAAAATAAATATATATACATATATAAGCATATCGTGATATATCGTGAATCGCGTACTCCGTATCGTGATACATATCGTATCGTGAGTTGAGTGACGATACACAGCCCTACTTTAAATTAACATATTGAATTACATACATGTAATTTCAACTCGATTTAATATATTCAAGACAGATACTTATAATTGATTCATATTTGTTTAAACTTCTATCAAATCTAAATTGCAGAAAAACTTATGGTTTTGGAATGGTATTTGCGCTTCCAACACAACCATATATTTAGCAAATCAATCGGCGACTGTGACAGTTACATGAATGAATGGCAATTGGTAAACAACACAGCAGTAACAATCAGATCGGTCCTTGAGCCTCATTATCGTTTTTTAGCAGGTAGCTAGATTGAGCACAAACTTTGTGAATGACCCAAGTCGGCGTACTCAAATCTTGTACAATGAAAATGTTTGTTTGTTTATTTGAGTTTATCAAGGTCTGCCCGCGCCAATTGGCTGCATTATGGTTTGACCCCGCCATGACGACATCACGACTTAAATTGTGTTTAAATGCCATAAGTGACATGAGATAAAACTGACAGCTATTCGCAGTCAAATCCAGACATTGGAAGACTTAAAGAAACAGGTGAGATACAAGAGATCCGGGTGCGATACCCTAGCTCTTTGCGAAGAGACCTCTTGGTTCTTTAACGTGCTAGGTGTAAAGCACCGATACTATCTATCTATCTATCTTTGAATACTGCCGAACCCCTCTTTCGAGTATTACTGGCAGGTGCGCGTCGGACTGTTAGTAAAGTGAAAGAAAGAAATAAAAGATAACATTGTGAGACATGGAATAGAAAAACAAAATCCAGTCATGGTTAAAACATGTTAGTCGTGAGAACATTTTTAAAAAGTAAAATATGATAGTACGTAAAACTAATATTGTAAGCTTGACACTGCCTGTTTGAACCTATCAAGTTCTGTTGCTGGCAGAGTTGCTACATTGACGGGCAGGCTATTCCAAAGAACTATGCTATGGGGGTAAAAGGACCACTTGTGATAATCGGATTGGACTTGGATTTGCTGAAAGCTATGGGGATGAACGTGCCGGCTAAGTCTGACAGGCTTCTGGATATAGGGTGGAAGGTTAAAATCCGATACACGGGATTCAACTTTCTTGGGTAAAACCAGTATTGAGTACACCACTTTTCCAAGAACTACCCTTTAAATGACGAGCGCCTGGCAACGGAGCTACTTGTACCAACTTTTAACGTCTTTCGGTATGACGCGGCCCGGGATCGAACCCACGACCTCCCGGTCCGTATGCGGACACCTTAACCACTAGGCCATGGAGACGGTAGTGAAAATATTTAAAGTGGCAGGTATCATTTAAATGACATTTATCCGAACATAAACATGCATCCGAACAATGTACAGACATACAAACAATGTACATATGTCTAAAACTCCCAAGATTTCGTACCTTCCCACTTCCTGCAGGTCCAATAACCAGCTGAGCATATCTAGGCATGTTGATGGATATGCTTTGTCAGTAAATACTGAATAAAGCACACATTGAATCTCCTATCACGTTGTGTTGAAAAAAGGGCCGCTTAAGTCTACCAATGGTAAATAAAATAAACACTAGACGAAAATGGTAATTTTCAAAATGGTTTAAACAGTCAGTAGTTTCATCTACAGCATTAAATATGACTTGATGGAAGTTTTCTCTTCTTCTATGGTGAATATAAAAACCGGTGAAAATAAAAGGTTGTTCATTTTCGTTGATGTAAGACTCTTGCTTGTCACGTGACAAACCCGGAAGCCAACGAAGTAGCAAAATGCCTGTAAGTAATTTACTATTTCCAAGTATTACAAACGATGTAAAGCTGTGCCAAAGTATTTAATTAGTTTATTAATTCATCCACTAACACCACTTTTCAAATATCTAAAAACATACTTAAAGTTGGCTTCTTTGATATGAAATACTTTAATCAACTTTAGTTTCCTGTTGCCTGTCCACCCATTTTAGCTATGTTGGATATCAGCCCAAAAAAATGCAGAAAGCAGGGGAAATAGAAATAAAAATAAAAATTTTCAACTTTGTTAAAAACGAGCTGGGGAAGAAGAAATCATTAAATTGGAAATGGTTGTACTCGATAGTGTGTGAGATGCAACATGACATAGTAATGTATCATCTTGCCAACTGTCCATGAATACTCATACCTGTATGTTGGGCAAATAGGGGTTTAAAAGTCTATGGGTTTAAAAGTCTTTGTTTTGAGAAGGGGTTAAAATATCTTGGGGTTGAAAAGTCCTGCTCCCTAATTTCTCGTACATAATTTATCATTTAGAATGATAATTATAAAAAATAGTAAATTTTCCCGCAAGTGTAATTTTACATGAAAGTGTTGTGTGGTTAGCTCAGTGGAAAGTGCACTTGCTTCTTACCGAAACTTTGCAAGTTTGATTTAGACTAGTGGTTTCCTCTTGGTACTCCTTTTTCCCCGACAATACAAGAACACGCCCTTGCGTAATATCTTGCCAACATGAGTGATTAATTTAATGAGTGTTTTTTTTCACATGACATTGCTTGTTTTGAATATATTAAACAACCATTATTTATTTTCTTATATTACACTAGCGTAATATAACCTGACATTGATGTCATTATGATTTTTTCCTACTCATTTAGCATCAATCTTTTTACTGAAACTTAAAACTACAATAAAGTGTTTATTGTCCTTTTGTCAATTTATAAGGTAAAAAATCACTGGTTGCTTTTTTTGGCATTTTCTGAAAAAAAGGTGTGGTAAATCCGTTGAACAAAACATCAATTTAGTGTGGTGTTGTAACAATTGTAAAATAACTTAAGTCATTGCAACATTCAACAGAAACAAAGTGATTGCTACATAAGTAAGTTGCTTTGGAGAACCAGGGATATGAGGAATCCCTTAAATCTCAATCGACCATCATAGTGACGACCAACCAAGGTTAAAAAACTCACAGTGATCAGAACCCAGGTCCAAGAATTTAAGTTTAACTCATGGTCTTTGGATGCTGTGTTCATAGGCAAAGAACCAAATGTTATTAAAATCACTGAAGTACCGGTGAAAGTGATTCTCTCATTCTCTAAAGCTGCATCATTGTATAAATTGTCAAAAGTGATTTGATTGATGCATATGGTATTGAAACCCTTATTAAATTCGTCAATCGATCTTTTTCAATACTTTTTCTGCAATTAAATTTTGTGAAATTCAATGCTTGGAAAAAAAAAAAAATTTGTATGTTATTTGCCAATATTAATTGGAATCTAGATTATAAATTCATTATCAGTGATATGCCTATAAAAGCCTTTAGGTTTCTATATGGCTGGGTGACCAGCCTTGAATGTTACAGTAACAGTTTATTGAATTACAATTACAGATCTCACAAAATATAAAAAGGAACTTTATACTCATTCTTATTTCTTTACACTGTTTTAGGCTTATCATTCCAAGTTCACAGCGCCACCAAAGTTGGTTGGAAACATGGCTCTTTTGCCATTGCGTACAAGCTACAAAGGACCAGCTCCAAAGGACAGTATGTATATATAAACATACTGAAATTATAATGAATCATTGTAAACTAATGATAAAGGTTTATAATGTTACAATTTGTAATGTACATTTTTATTTTGTCGCATTAAGTATAATCTTCAGACTATTCTAATGCTGTAAAGGTAGTCTTTAGTTCTGAACTGATTATTGACATGTTGTTTGTAAGATTTTCCTAGCTAAACTTTTCCCATTGTTATTTCAGCTACAGACTTTGACATCATAGATGAGGCTATATACTACTTCAAAGCAAATATTTTCTTCAGGACATATGAAATTAAGGTATATAAAACTAATGACTTAAACTAGTACTGTATTCAAAAATATTTACACACAATAAGAGCCCTGACTGAGAAGTTTTTAGCTCACCTGTCACGTAGTGACAAGGTGAGCTTTTGTGATCACTCTTCGTCCGTCGTCCGTCCGTCCGTCCGTCCGTTCACAATTGCTTGTGAACACAATAGAGGTCACAATTTTGACCTAATCTTTATGAAACTTGGTCAGACTGATCATCTCTATAAAATCTAGGTCAAGTTCGATATTGGGTCATCTGGGGTCAAAAACTAGGTCACTAGGTCAATTAGTAGAAAAACCTTGTGAACACAATAGAGGTCACAATTTTAGCCTAATCTCAATGCAACTTGGTCAGAATGGTCATCTCTATAAAATCTAGGTCAAGTTCGATATTGGGTCATCCGCGGTCAATAATTAGGTCACTAGGTCAATTAGTAGAAAAACCTTGTGAACACAATAGAGGTCACAATTTTAGCCTAATCTCAATGCAAGTTGGTCAGAATGATCATCTCTATAAAATGTAGGTCAAGTTCGATATTGGGTCATCCGCGGTCAACAACTAGGTCACTAGGTCAATTAGTACAAAAACCTTGTGAACACAATAGAGGTCACAATTTTAGCCTAATCTCAATGCAACTTGGTCAGAATGATCATCTCTATAAAATCTAGGTCAAGTTCGATATTGGGTCATCCGCGGTCAATAACTAGGTCACTAGGTCAATTAGTACAAAAACCTTGTGAACACAATAGAGGTCACAATTTTAGGCTAATCTTAATGCAACTTGGTCAGAATGATCATCTCTATAAAATCTGGGTCAAGTTCGATATTGGGTCATACGCAGTCAATAACTAGGTCACTAGGTCAATTATTAGAAAAACCTTGTGAACAAAATAGAGGTCACAATTTTAGCCTTATCTTAATGAAACTTGGTCAGAATGATCATCTTAACATAAGCTAGGTCAAGTTCCATATTGGGTCAACCCAGGTCAAAAACTAGGTCACTAGGTCAATTAGTAGAAAAACCTTGTGAACACAATAGAGGTCACAATTTTAGCCTAATCTCAATGCAACTTGGTCAGAATGATCATCTCTATAAAATGTAGGTCAAGTTCGATATTGGGTCATCCGCGGTCAACAACTAGGTCACTAGGTCAATTAGTACAAAAACCTTGTGAACACAATAGAGGTCACAATTTTAGCCTAATCTCAATGCAAGTTGGTCAGAATAATCATCTCTATAAAATCTAGGTCAAGTTCGATATTGGGTCATCCGCAGTCAATAACTAGGTCACTAGGTCAATTATTAGAAAAACCTTGTGAACACAACAGAGGTCACAATTTTGACCTCATCTTTATGAAACTTGGTCAGACTAATCATCTCCATGAAATCTAGGTCAAGTTCGATATTGGGTCATCTGGGGTCAAAAACTAGGTCAGTAGGTCAATTAGTAGAAATACCTTGTGAACACATTAGAGGTCACAATTTTAGCCTAATCTCAATGCAACTTGGTCAGAATGATCATCTCTATAAAATTTAGGTCAAGTTCGATATTGGGTCATCCGCGGTCAATAACTAGGTCACTAGGTCAATTAGTAGAAAAACCTTGTGAACACAATAGAGGTCACAATTTTAGCCTAATCTCAATGCAACTTGGTCAGAATGATCATCGCTATAAAATGTAGGTCAAGTTTGATATTGGGTCATCCGCGGTCAATAATTAGGTCACTAGGTCAATTAGTAGAAAAACCTTGTGAACACAATAGAGGTCACAATTTTAGCCTAATCTCAATGCAACTTGGTCAGAATGGTCATCTCTATAAAATCTAGGTCAAGTTCGATATTGGGTCATCCGCGGTCAATAATTAGGTCACTAGGTCAATTAGTAGAAAAACCTTGTGAACACAATAGAGGTCACAATTTTAGCCTAATCTCAATGCAAGTTGGTCAGAATGATCATCTCTATAAAATGTAGGTCAAGTTCGATATTGGGTCATCCGCGGTCAACAACTAGGTCACTAGGTCAATTAGTACAAAAACCTTGTGAACACAATAGAGGTCACAATTTTAGCCTAATCTCAATGCAAGTTGGTCAGAATGATCATCTCTATAAAATGTAGGTCAAGTTCGATATTGGGTCATCCGCGGTCAATAACTAGGTCACTAGGTCAATTAGTACAAAAACCTTGTGAACACAATAGAGGTCACAATTTTAGGCTAATCTTAATGCAACTTGGTCAGAATGATCATCTCTATAAAATCTGGGTCAAGTTCGATATTGGGTCATACGCAGTCAATAACTAGGTCACTAGGTCAATTATTAGAAAAACCTTGTGAACAAAATAGAGGTCACAATTTTAGCCTTATCTTAATGAAACTTGGTCAGAACGATCATCTTAACATAAGCTAGGTCAAGTTCCATATTGGGTCAAGCCAGGTCAAAAACTAGGTCACTAGGTCAATTAGTAGAAAAACCTTGTGAACACAATAGAGGTCACAATTTTAGCCTAATCTCAATGCAACTTGGTCAGAATGATCATCTCTATAAAATGTAGGTCAAGTTCGATATTGGGTCATCCGCGGTCAACAACTAGGTCACTAGGTCAATTAGTACAAAAACCTTGTGAACACAATAGAGGTCACAATTTTAGCCTAATCTCAATGCAAGTTGGTCAGAATAATCATCTCTATAAAATCTAGGTCAAGTTCGATATTGGGTCATCCGCATTCAATAACTAGGTCACTAGGTCAATTATTAGAAAAACCTTGTGAACACAACAGAGGTCACAATTTTGACCTAATCTTTATGAAACTTGGTCAGACTAATCATCTCCATGAAATCTAGGTCAAGTTCGATATTGGGTCATCTGGGGTCAAAAACTAGGTCAGTAGGTCAATTAGTAGAAATACCTTGTGAACACATTAGAGGTCACAATTTTAGCCTAATCTCAATGCAACTTGGTCAGAATGATCATCTCTATAAAATTTAGGTCAAGTTCGATATTGGGTCATCCGCGGTCAATAACTAGGTCACTAGGTCAATTAGTAGAAAAACCTTGTGAACACAATAGAGGTCACAATTTTAGCCTAATCTCAATGCAACTTGGTCAGAATGATCATCGCTATAAAATGTAGGTCAAGTTTGATATTGGG
This sequence comes from Mya arenaria, assembly GCF_026914265.1. NCBI lineage: Eukaryota > Metazoa > Mollusca > Bivalvia > Myida > Myidae > Mya > Mya arenaria. Next base: position 69,024,338 of record NC_069125.1, on the reverse strand, counting down.
TCATTCACGGTCAATAACTAGGTCACTAGGTCAATTAGTACAAAAACCTTGTGAACACAATAGAGGTCACAATTTTAGCCTAATCTCAATGCAACTTGGTCAGAATGATCATCTCTATAAAATCTAGGTCAAGTTCGATATTGGGTCATCTGCGGTCAATAACTAGGTCACTAGGTCAATTAGTACAAAAACCTTGTGAACACAATAGAGGTCACAATTTTAGGCTAATCTTAATGCAACTTGGTCAGAATGATCATCTCTATAAAATCTGGGTCAAGTTCGATATTGGGTCATACGCAGTCAATAACTAGGTCACTAGGTCAATTATTAGAAAAACCTTGTGAACAAAATAGAGGTCACAATTTTAGCCTTATCTTAATGAAACTTGGTCAGAATGATCATCTTAACATAAGCTAGGTCAAGTTCCATATTGGGTCAACCCAGGTCAAAAACTAGGTCACTAGGTCAATTAGTAGAAAAACCTTGTGAACACAATAGAGGTCACAACTTAAGCCTAATCTAAATGTAACTTGGTCAGAATGATCATCTCTATAAAATCTAGGTCAAGTTCGATATTGGGTCATTTACCGTCAATAACTAGGTCAATAGGTCAATTAGTAGAAAAACCTTGTGAACACAATAGAGGTCACAATTTTAGCCTAATGTTAATGCAACTTGGTCAGAATGATCATCTCTATAAAATCTGGGTCATGTTCGATATTGGGTCATCCGCAGTCAATAACTAGGTCACTAGGTCAGATATTAGAAAAACCTTATGAACACAATAGAGGTCACAATTTTAGCCTTATCTTTATGAAACTTGGTAAGACTGATCATCTTTATAAAATCTAGGTCAAGTTCCACATTGGGTCATCCGCGGTCAATAACTAGGTCACTAGGTCAGATAGTAAAAAAATCTTGTGAACACAATAGAGGTCACAATTTTAGCCTAATCTTAATGAAACTTGGTCAGAATGATCATCTTAACATAAGCTAGGTCAAGTTCCATATTGGGTCAACCCAGGTCAAAAACTAGGTCACTAGGTAAATTAGTAGAAAAACCTTGTGAACACAATAGAGGTCACAATTTTAGGCTTATCTCAATTCAACTTGGTCAGAATGATCATCTCTAGAACAATATAGGTCAAGTTCGATATTGGGTCATTCGCGGTCAATAACTAGGTCACTAGGTCAATTAGTAGAAAAACCTTGTGAACACAACAGAGGTCACAACTTAAGCCTAATCTTAATGTTACTTGGTCAGAATGACCATCTCTATAAAATCTAGGTCACGCAGTGACATAATGAGCTTTTGTGACCGCTTGATGTACGTCGTTCGTCAACATTTTGCTTCGAACAACATCTCCTTAACCCCTTGGCCAATCATGATGAAACTTGGCAGGGATGTTCTTTGCATGAAGCTCTACCAAAGTTGTTCAAAGACATGGATTCCATGCGAAACTCTGGTTGCCATGGTAACCGATAAGAAAAACTTAAAAAAAATTCTCCTCCAAAACCACAAGGCCTAGAGCTTTGATATTTGATATGTAGCATCACCTAATGGACCTCTACCAAGATTGTTCAAATTATGCCCCTGGGGTCAAAAATGACCCCGCCCCGGGTCACGTGGTTTACATAGACTTAGATATGGAAAACTTAACAAATCTTCTCTAAAACTAGAAGTCCTAGGGCTTTGATATTTGGCATGTATAATTACTTTATGGACATCTACCAAGATTGTTCTAATTATGCCTCTGGAGTGATAAGAGGCCCTGCCCGGGGGTCGCAAGTTTTACATAGGCTTATTTAGTGAAAACTTAAAATCTTGTCTAAAACCACAAGGCCTAGGCATTTGATATATGGTATGTAGCTTTACCTTGTGGTTCTCTACCGAGATTATTCAAATTATGCCCCTGAAGTGATAAGAGGCCCCACCTAGGGGGTCACAAGTTTTACATAGGCTTATATAAGGAAAGTGTTTAAAAATCTTCTTGTCTGAAAATGCAAGGCCTACGCATTCAATATTTGGTATGTATCATAACCAAGTGGTCCTCTACCAAGATTGTTCAATTTATGCCCCTGGGGAGAAGAGGCCCTATCCTGGGGGGAGTCACAAGTTTTGCATAGGCTTATATAGAACAAAAAACTTCTTGTCTAAACCAACAAGACATTGGCATTTTATATGTGGCATAACCTAGTGGCCCGCTACCAAGATTGTTCAATTTGTGCACCTGTGGTGAAAAGAGGCCTCACCCTGGGTGTCACAAGTTTTACATAGGCTTATATAGGAAAAAACTTTAAAATTTTCTTGTCTGAAGCCACAAGGACTAGGTCTTAAATATTTGGTTTGAAACATTGCCTACTGATAGGGTCATGTGGGGTAAAAAACTAGGTCAGTGGGACAAATAAAAGAGTGGCCTCTAGGGGCCATACTTTTCATTGGATCTTTATGATAATAGGTCAGAATGTTCACTTTATTTAGCAAAGCTACAGGTGAGCGATACAGGGCCATCATGGCCCTCTTGTTTAACATTTGGCTTTTGACCAAGCTGTTGTCTTATTATGTTACAAGTATATAAGAAAATAATAATTCTCAACTCTTTAAAAAGTCATGCAACATCAAGGAACATTTTTTTCAGGTAGGCCCTGTTCTAAATAATGTCTCCAGAAAAATAATGTTTCAAAATCAATTTGTTTACAGCACATATGCTTTTGTATGTGGAGTAGAATACATTTTCGTGTTAGAAGCATTATGACTTAACACTGTTATTATCATTACAGAGTGAGGCTGATAGGACATTAATATACATCACACTTTACATCAGTGAATGCCTGAAAAAATTACAAAGGGTAAGTTGATATACATTACTATAACTTTATTAAAAATTTGGACCAGCATAAAAACATTTTTTATTGAAATTGAAGGAATATATTTTCATTATAAAATCCAACAGTTCATCTTTCCTAGTGCTGCACTTTAAACTTGAGGCTTTATCTTTTTCATTTTTTTTGTCAAATTGTTAGATTTCTGATTTATCTTATGTTGTACAGTGTCAGTCAAAGAATGATGGCCAGAAAGAGATGTACACGCTGGGCATCATAAACTACCCAATCCCTGGAGAGACAAAGTTCCCACTGAATGCCATGTTCGCGAAGCCTTCGAGCAAGGCTGAGGAAGGTATACACCTTCGGTATTGTGGGTGCATTGGGAATCTGCTAGCATTTTTTTTTAACAGAAATGACATATGATCAGTATGAGAATGTCTTTCATCAAAAAGCTATAATGGGGCACATTATGGGTTGATACAAAATACATCAATATTAAAAAAAAGTTTTTGCACCAACCTATAATGTGCCCCTTTAATACACAGTGTTTATCACAAAGCCATAGCTTTATCACTGAACAGGTCTTGTTCGGCATTGTCTTTTTTGGAACATGTATGTTTATAGAATTCTGAAGAAAAAATGAAATCTCATTAACAAATTTACCCCCCCCCCCCCCACACACACCATATTTCATGTATTTAAATATTCAATAAAATTAAACAATTTCCAGAAACTATGCGATCGTACCTACAGCAGATCAGACAGGAGGTCGGTGTGCGCATGTGTGAGAAAGTCTTCGACCCACAGACTGATAAACCCTCCAAGGTAAATTCTTTTGAATACATATAATAGTATTTAATTAATTCATAATGAATATACTATCATCATTGATAAAAAATGTAACAACTATTTTTACAAGTATTGGCTTGAGGAATTTTATAATTCTTCTTTGTAAATTGTAGTTCAATGTACCATGATTCTTTTTATGCCCCCGAGGGTGGGGATATTTAAATCGTAACGTCCATGTGTCCGTCTGTCCGTGTGTCCGGCTCAATAACTCTTGTCCCGGCTGTAACTTTCTCTTGTATGGACAGATTTTAAAATGACTTGCCACATGTGTTTGACATACCAAGACGACATGTCGCGTGCATGACCCGTGTCCCTACCTCTAAGGTCAAGGTCACACTTAGGTGTTTATTCACAGTGGAATGCTGCATATAAGGACATAGAGTATAGGTAGTTGTGTCCGGGCTGTAACTTTTTCTTGTAAGGACAGATTTTAAAATAACTTGCCACATGTGTTAGACATACCAAGACAACGTGTCGCATGCTTGACCCTTGTCCCTACCTCTAAGGTCAAGGTCACACTTAGTGTTTATTCACAATGGATTGCTGCATATATAAGGACATAGAGTATAGGTTGTTGTGTCCAGCCTGTAACTTTCTCTTGTATGGACATATTTTAAAATGACTTGCCACAGGTGTTCGACATACCAAGACGACATGTTGCAAGCAAGACCCGTGTCCCAACCTCTAAGGTCAAGGTCACACTTAGTGTTTATTCACAATGGAATGCTGCATATAAATATATAGAGTAAAGGTTGTCGTGTCGGGGCTGTAACTTTCTCTTGTATGGACAGATTTTAAAATAACTTGCCACATGTGTTCGACATACCAAAATGACGTGTCGCGTGCATGACCAATGTCCCTACCTCTAAGGTGAAAGATACGCTTAGTGTTTATTCACAATGGAATGCTGAATATAAGGACATAAGAGTGTAGGGTGTCAAGTATGGGTGGTATTTTTTATGTTCAGTGGCAAATTAAAATAACTTGCTATATGCATTTGACACGTAAAGGCAAGATCAACTTTTCATGTACTGACCTTGTTCATAGGTCAATGTCACATTCGGGGGCATTTTTTAAAACCATTTGATATGATAAACAAACAATCCCTTTTTGTGAGCATATGCTGTTCATTATTACTAAAATAATCTCGAATTAAATCCTTATTTAAAAAAAAAAAAGAAGTTCAACAAATGGAATGTATTTACATTGTCCTAACTACTTTTATCAAACTCATTTCAGTGGTGGATGTGCTTTGTGAAACGAAAGTTCATGGAAAAAAGTCTATCAGCTCCTGGCCATTAGAACATCATAAGAGGATTAGAACAATTGCGAAATGTTGATATTTTCATACGAATTATGTTTATTAACTTGCTTTTAAACAAGTCTCATTCATGAATAAAATATCTATCAGTGCTAACGATATTACACATTCCGACCAGACATGGATTAATGTGCAATGACTGTTTGTAAGCATTCTGAAAGTGTCAATGAGCAGGTATTGTTGCGACATCTGTTTTGTTTTGTTCATATAACATATATGGTTTGGCATTCAAGTGTAAAAAAGATTTTCTTAATTTCAGCCTCTTTCGTTGTTCAAGGTATGCCTTACTGAATATGCTCTATAGTATTGTATAAATTTGGCTTACTAGGTATTATACTTCACTTTTCATACATACATACATGTACATGTATATACGATAACTTAAAATGAATAAAAAATCTATATTAATAGTTTCTTTTGGATTTGTTTTATTGAAATGCAAGGGTTGTCTGAATTTATTACCAACAATTACTATGCAAAACAATTACACATTGTAATTATATCATGAACAATATTCTCATACATGGTATAATATGTCAATACAGTTACCTGTTATGACAGCTATAAATATGTCATACCTGTATGGTCAATACATATGCAAACTTTATTACCGGTACAATTCTTTTGGCACATGCATGCTTAGTAAAAGGGAAAAGGTTAGTAATGTTTGTGTGAGAAAAATCTCTCCCAGGCTCGACAACAACTAGCAGTATTTGATTTAACAATGAACAAATATAATGTTCAAAGAGAATTCTTATATAATGACTTTTGCCTTCAATGTAAAGAATCTCCCATCAAGGTGTTTTGTAAAACGTGGCTATAATGGCCTTTAAGATAAAATACTGATTTGGATAGCACTATTTTGGTACACTACTTTGTTAAATAATTTTCCTGTCTGGATTTAAAAAAAATGTCTTAAGATTTAAGTTCTGCTTCTATATTTAAAACTTCAAGGTCATAATTGCTAAAATCTTTTGCATGTTATGAATCAACAATGAATCACAGATTTTAACTCATGTGCACCAAAAGAAAAAGGTCATACTTAAAGGTTAAATCTGTGTGTGAAGTTTTTAAAGCAACAACGAGTCGGCTTGGCAACCTTGAATAGTTTTTGCAGTGCACAATGGGTAGGTGTGCCAAATGTTGCATTAATGCTCTCAGTGTGAATGTCAGGATATTTAAGATATATGGAGTTTGATTATAATTTTATATCACTTAATGAGATATGAATCCCAATTTACAGAATTGACAAGCATAGGAAGGTGTGTAGCCTGAATTATTCATGTTTTTTTGCTATGTGTAACTTCTATAGATAGTTATTTAAAAATGGCCAATTTTCAGCATTTAAAACAGTTCTGTCATTTTGTTTGCTTCATACCTTTTTCAGGTCAAGGCTGGCTATGACAGGAATTATCAGTTCAACAACACATGTACGGGTTTGATGTCAATAAAGATCTCCGTGCACTTCCATATGAACAAGATGTCTGTGTTAGGATATCAAACAACTCCCATACAACATAAATTGAATTTATTTTTGCACTTTACCGTAACAGAAACAACAATTAAAATTATAGTAATGGAATAAATATGACAACATAAAAATATGGTAACGGTGAATTCATCTGTAGAAAAGCTCATTTCAAAATGTTTTGTAAAGAAGTTCTATATAATAAAAAGCAAGGCAAACACTACATCCATATTTTCATAACAACAAGAACAGCATTGGAATAGTAAGAAACACAGCTTTCCGAAATAAAAAAATATACATTCACAACACTACAAAGCAAATACTACATGTTTGTTTGTTTGGTTTGAACAAACTGTTATTGCAATATGTGAGTGATAGTCCGACATATATCCCCAACACACATTCCTGACATACATGTAACTGTTCACCAAGAGGCATAACTCTGAATATTTAAGGTAAGAGTGAAGTACCTTGGTAAACGGAAAGTTGTAGTTAGTTTCAAATGCACTATTATAAAGTTTCATTTCATTATCATGGTTTTCATAGTCTATGGTCAAATTGAAGCTCTGTACTTCAACAGAAGGTAAATGCAATAAGCACATTTCTTTCGAAGTGCTTCCTCATGGAATATGTAGTGTACTTACATACAAGAAAGCCACATAATGGCTAGCTACAGTTTATGCAACAAGTTAACCTGTCATTATAAACTAAATAATGTTCTAGACTACACATGTACACAGTGTATTGTTTATACAGAATGGAATGCATTTATCAGTGCCATTTTATCTAATACATTCTAACAACAGCTGAAGGGATATTTTTAGTCATACATGTATACACTAGGCGGCAAATCAAGAAATAGCAATCACAAAATGTCCGAGGATATGTAGGCATACTTCACTACAAACGTGGGATTATTATTGACCACAATTTCAAGAATGTTTTTGTGCTATTTCTACAAGGGATCACAATAGCAAACACTTCTTCCTTTTTAATAATTATTCAGAAATTCTGCGGTTAATTATGTATAGTAATACTCACAGATGCTAGAACAAGCCAAGGAGCATTTACATGTATCATGATAAAAAATCTTAAGATATAGCACTTATTCTGACTAGACAACTTTAACATGTATTTTTTCTCTCCACTTCAAGAGAAAATAAAATGTAATTGATGTACATGCATTTTTTTAATATCGGGATAAAGCTAGAATAAACAGACACAAGGATAGCCAGACTTTGAGAACAAATGATATAGATACATTGTGATATCTTGATATCTCCACCGCAGTTCTACTTTTCAATAAGTGATAGTTCCAGTATTCGTTTCAGTTCCTCCTCTTCCTGTAGCCGTAGACGCTGCGCTTCCCGAGTTTCCCGTTCTGACACCTGCAGAGCAACCCGCATCTGGTTATCCAGGCCTGAGGGTGGGGAAACATCATTGCGCTCTTCATCTGGGGAGTATTCAGGGATCGGCTCAGGCGGCATGCCAGACTGCAAAGCTATACTCTCAGCTATTGCCCTGAAAGTACACCATAAATTATAGCACATGTACATATAATGGATGTGTATATACTTATTTTTGAAGCAAACATAGTTGAATAAGCGCACATCAAAATTATTGGAATTGAGTTCAAATTTTAACTGTTTAAAGATCAAAATGAGGCTGTCATAGTAGTGTCCAACTAGTGTTCATTGTTCAAATTATTTAATGCTGAAATGAAAGGTAAATTATAAAGTGTTAGCCCTACTGTTGAAGCAGCCTCTCCTCTTCCTGTACTCTTGAGATGCGGGGATTGGATCGTCCCAATGCCTCGTAAAATGTCACCTTAAATATCATATAAAAAAATTCTAATGCCAGAATACCATGCAAATGATGCATTGAACAGGTTAAATAAATTATCTGAAATTTGTCAGAGCATTTAGATTAATCTATGGTAAAAATGCCTTTTAATGGCGGAACATAAACTATAATCTCTTTTCATTGCAAACTCTAGATTAACTTTTTGGCTGAAAAGTTACCTGATCGGATTCTGAGCCTGACTCCAAGAGACTCTGCTGTATGGCAAACTGGAGAAGCGCATCATCTTCATCCTGGAAACGCTGGTGGTGGACGTCACCTATACCATATTTGTACATCATTTTCATCAACTGTACATTACCATCTGAACATATCTCACCTTTTTGCCACACATGTTAAAACCCAGAATTTTAAAGCCAAATATACAGTACCTTGTGTTTACTTCTTCTGCAAATATTATCAACAAAATCATTGATGATATAAGTATGACACAATTTGATTTATTTAACATTTTTAACTCTTTTTAATGCTTCAAAATGGTAATAATATCATATTAATTTGATAAATTTTGACCTGAAACACATCAAAAGAGCTTTAGTTGGTTTAATTCTTATGTCCATACCTTGTCTTGAGTATCCAGGTGGTGTTTCGAAGCAGTTATCCTCGATACTACAGCACATGTATCCTGCATCCTCTATCGTCGACACACCCTGCACTGGCGAATCACTCGCAAATATGTTTCCAAATGTTATCTTTGCAGTTAATACATGGAATAATGGAATTTCTGAAACAGACATACATCTGTTTATATTTGCTCCATGTACTAAAATCCTATTCACAAAAGTTATTTCAATAACAATCTGATTTAAATTATATGCTTTATATACACTCAGTACAGAATCTGAGGAAAACCCAATGAAGGACTCCTTCTGACAATCGTTCCATCTTACAAACAGACATGTCCAATTAAAATTATTCGATATACAGCTGGGGTTCCAAATTTAAACAAGAGATGTTTGTCAAACATTATGCCCCCCCCCCCCCCAAATTGAATGAAATATGCATGGACTGAAATGTATGACAGCAGATTTGTCATTGACATTGTATGCCTTTGAGGCTGTTTTAAGATTATGACCATTCAAAGTGTGAGGATAGTAGGTAAAGTTTTTCATAATGTTCCCTCTTAGCAGAAGGGAATAAGTAAATATGGTGTCATTTTAATGACCAGTATGAGTTGTGACATTGACCTTTGACTCTATGACCTAAAAATCTATATTGTCATCAAATAGTCACCCCAACCAAAATGTCAAGTTTGAGGGCTATGGGTGCAGGCATTGTCAAGTAATCACACCGACAAGCTTTTTGCGTTCAAGGTCACTGTGACCTTGATCTTCGACCTGATGACCCCTAATATCAATAGGGGTCACCTACTAGTCCGAACCAACCTTCATGTCAAGTTTGATGACAAAAGGTCTAGGAATTTTCATCATATCATTCGGACAATTTTGGTCTACCGACAGACTGACGAACAGCTCGACATGTGCAAAGCAATATACCCCCATTTCTTCGAAGGGGGACATAATGAGATTTTTTTATGCTTGCAAATTTTACAACCTGGGCTTATGCTCATTCAACTGAATTTCCAAAATAACACCATTAAAACAACATATAGTGTTATTATTCCACTCTATATGGCTCATCATCAGATCTTTCTGCAAGGAACTAAACTCATGTTCTTCATTTGGATTGTTCAAGTTATTTCAGTAGCTGCAACAATTTAAAAACAAATAAATATCTTATAAACCATCAATTTGAATTGAGCAGAAAAGTTCAAAAAAGACTTTGTCTTTAATTCCCCTAATTAAGCTATAAGATATATTCAGTAAGTACATGTACACATGGTTAAATCTAGCACGCCAAACCATGATCAAAATGAAATGTAACTTTCAATATATTAGTAAACTTATATTAACTGAACGCATATTCCTCATTTCAGCTAATGAAGGCTCAAAAAAGAAAAAGAAAAAGATAAACGTAATATTGGTTATGTTAATTAAAATCCTGTTAATTAAAATGGAAGTTTTTACTCCATACAATAATTAAGGAACACTTTCATGCTAAATATATGAGAAACAATTGTACAGAAGAACCAATATTTCGCCTTTCAAAAACTGCAAATCGAAGTAAACTGTCCTGAAGAGAAATGAACTCATCATAAAAAAACAACAACTTTGCTTACCTATTTTGATTGGAAATCCTGCCGGCAGCTGAAGGGTAATGAAATCTCTCAATTTCTTAAAATGTGCATTACTAGCAGCCATTAAGTCTATAATAGGCACAACTTGCTCTTGTAAAGACAAAGGATAGGATTCACACAACCACAATGTAGCTTTAAACTTCTGGGTTTTAGAGGTCAGATCACGGGGTCGACCTATATCACGTTCACCAAGGTCAACTGAACTGTCAAAGTATTCCTCTGGTGTAATGGAACATGGATTATTGGATGATGATGTAACGTCCTGAAAAAGATATATGTACATGTAAAAACACAGCTGTACATCCCACACATACTATGACAACCACCTCCAGAAGTTCAAGCATGTCATAGTTTACATAATACAGAATTCATTAAAAAGCATTACAAAATAGAAGAAACTTGTTATCTGTACTCTTTAAACTAAACTTAACATTGTGAAGTATTAAAAAAAACCATAATAAATTCCTTAAAAGTGACTATACCCCGTTAAAGGCCAACTGTGTCTTGCTGTGCTCCTCTGCGACCCCGAGGAAGGACTCTATGGGCGACTTGTTGTTCTTCTTGCACTTCTCCTTGTCTGCCTCGGGTAGGTGCTCCATACGTGTCTTCGTCACCAGCTCAACGTTAGACGCACTGAACACCTAAAGGTTAAGCCAAGTTAAGATTTGTGTATTTATCAGTATTGTATGTTCAACATAAATTTATCAACATAACTGTAAGCTTTATGTCACAGACTGAATAAACTGCTACATTATGTGCATCTGGTTGGGATCAAACCCACAACCTTTCACACTTTAAGCGGTCAGCCTACCATACTACTATAACAGCTAGATCAATAGCAAGACAGTATCAGTGCCACAACACACATCATGAAATACCTGGTAAAAACTTCCCTCTCTATTTTCAAATTTGACCATCAATTTTCAATAACATAGAGGTTCATCATGCAACAAGAGATATTTAAGTTGTTAACCAAATTGTACCAGATTGTTAGTATTGCTATATGCATCTGGTGTGGTTCAAACCCACAGAACCTTGCACTTCAGGCAGCACTTATACTGTCTCTTTAGATCTAGCTTTTTAGTGAAAGGGAACATGTGTTCGATCCACACCAGATTTGTACAGTTAACATATCAGGGCTATTCCATTTAAACATATACCCCACGGGGGGAAGGCACTTTTGAACTAGACCTCCCCCCTACAGAAGGAAATTAACCGTTTGTGGGTCCTACCTCTATTTGTTGTTATAGACTCGGAATAACCCCCTTCAGAAGCGATTTAAAATTTACAAGTATAAAAGGTTAAAAAATTTAATTCACTGATCATACATTAGGCTTTTATGGATGCTGTAAATGATGATACAGATATTGAACCATTTCTGTTTTAATTCACAAGATTTGAAGAGTTACTATCATTTTAATTTTACACTCTATAGTCACCATGTTTTAAACTATCTTAATGCTGCAGATACATTGAAATCATTGATTTACCGTTATAGGAAGAATCACATGGCACATCTCGAGTCCATTTGTCAAACAGAACTTGATTTTAACTTTTTTGAACATACCCTTTAACCTTTTCTCAGAAATTGGCAAAAGCACTTTCTTCAAGGGACTTTGACCCTGATTTCAAAGTGGCAAAGAGATCTCATCAAACCTAATGACGCATTAGAAATTGATGTGAAATACAATTTAATGATTCAACTGTAACACTTCTTATATCATTAATTTTGATAAGAATAATATTATAATTTGTGCCATGAACTCTTTGTATGATGTGCAAAATTAAATGGCATATTTATCATGTTTGAAACAAGTTGATGTGTCTATCTTAAAAAAATAATTGGAAAACAAACACAACATGGTTGTACGGATTTGTAATTTATTGAAAGGATCTTGTAAAATTATTGTTTATAAGTTATAAAACAAAATGTTGCGCATTATGAATATTATTATTGAATAATTGTACCTGTAATAATATTAATATAAATAAGCACTTAGTAATAAGTACTTATAATTCTATACAGATTATATGACTTTCAATGATCATGGCTAAGATAAAACAAACAGTCTGAGAAACACAACCAATGAATGGGAATCCAACCAATTATCGCTGTCCAATTTACAGTATCTGTGCAACAAAAGAGGTCTATTTATTAATTGCTGTCCACACTTGTGGTCAAACCAACACTTTCAATCACTTAATAGTTGTTGAATCAACACTTGTGGTCCAATCTATAAATATAGCCATCTAGAAACAATAGTTGTCCAACCAACAGTTGCAGTTCAAACATCACTAGCTGTCCATTACACTTGCTGTCCATCCAGCAGTCCAGCCAACAACGGTTGTCAAACCAACACTTACAGTCCAACTATCTATAGGTGTTTAACCAACACTCATGGTCCAACCAAAATAGCAGTCAAATAAACGATAGCTGTCCAACCAACAGTAGCCTGTCGACCACCACTGGTTATCCATCACTATCCGCTTGCAGTCCTGGGTGTACTATAGCAGCCATACCAATTCTAATGGTGATTGATGGAAGTAATGTTCTCAAAACATAATAACAGCATATTTGAATCATATCTGTAAATAAAAAGGAAGGGAAAATAATTGCAGAAGTGTTTCGTCTATTTGATTTAAAATCAACAACAACAATAATCAAATAAGATTAGGAACAGCATATATTTTTTTGAACAGTTTACCCCACCCACCACAACCTCCTGTCTAGGTAGTTTGTCAAGCGATATGCATATCATATCTCTATGATGTATTATAAACTCATTGAAATGCCATATATAATGAGAAAATATAATTCATAACAAACCTGGGGTGGTAATTTATCCGATTTTAGCGTTGTTATTAGACTTCATTTCAACCCGAAAAGAAACCGGAAGTTCCTATGCCGCAAAGGATTATGGTATATTGAGAAGTTGCTATCAAGGAACAAAACAGAAGTATTCCGCAAAGTATAAACAATTCAAGGGAGGTAACACGAATTAACTGTTAGATCGGTCTGAAGGGATTTTCACCCTTACGTCATATGCGATTTAATTTTTAAATTTCGACACCCCTCATCAGAAGCAATTTTCCCAATTTGGCAACCACCTACAGATGCAAATTAGTGAAAAAGACACCCTACCATATATGATGAAAAAATTGCCTTGGTTATATGTTTATATGTTTAAATGGAATAGCCCTCAGCACACACAGGCATTACAATGAATAGTTTAATGTTTTTGTTTGTTTGAACTTCCCATACTGCTAGATGCACTTGAGACAATTATTTTTACATTAAGCTTACCTTAGCATCTCTTCCACTAACAGTTTCTGATCTGTCACTTCGCCAGCCCCAAATGCCAGACTTGTTTCTGAGTTCAATAGGTACATAGAATATTACTTCTGTTATAAACATTTGAAATACAACCAAAAATAAATTATATTTTTCAGAGACAAATACAAAAGGAAACACTATCAATTGAGGTCAAAAAGGCTTTCTACATTATCAAAATTCAAGAAGTTTTATGAAAATTTGAAACATCCATAACTTCCATGTTTTATTAAAATATGGATTTAAAATAAACATTCAGTCTTAATCTGTTAATAAGATTATCAGATGAATATAGGATTGCAGTTTTCCTCAACTTTTTACTAAATGTACAAATAGAGTTCTCAGAAAAAAATAAACCACTCAGTATTTATTTTCTGCTATTAAAAAAATAACTAGGGATGCAAACGAATGGCAAAATTGATATTCGCGTATTCGGTAATTCATTGGATCGAATATTTGAATATTTGATAACCAAAATGAATATTTAAGAAATGTAGTAAACTAATGTTATTGTTCGCTACAGTATTAGCCGGGGACTTTGATATAACCGGAATACACGAGACCCTTATTTTCGCCAAAATTAGACTAAATAAATCCAACAAAAAGCAATAGATTTTGAACAAACAAAAATCCCAAATAATTAAATTCCACACCATTCATATTTGTTAACAAGGCCATGATCATGAATTCCCCGTTGAATGTCATGATGCACCAACGGATGGTAATTCTGTAGGACGCGCAGCCTCAATCTGGGATTGATCTCTACTAAATATAACTATGGAAAAAAAAAACTACTCAGGAATTATTTAAATAATTAAACGAAAATTACCCTGAATATTTTACTCATCTATTGTACAACAATGTCCTAAAATGCTCCATACAGTTACATTTCAAAGCGCTGATGTTATAATGAAACATGGAAAATAGTTAAGAGCACATGACTAGCACATGTCAATCATATCATTGCGGCGTTTTGAGCAATATTGCAAAGCTTAATTGGCAGCCATTACACCACTTTGACGGTTGATTTTGTTTATCCTTTATTGGCATGGTCATTAAAATTTACCGAAAATAATTGAAACTTGTTTGATGTCACTTGTCTAATACAAAAATTTCGGGTACCGTTTATAGTCCCGACAAAATGTCCCTGATTAACATATGACGCGTGTATAATGACATCACGTTCACGCCTCTGGCATTAGGGATAAATCGTTGTAAAAACAAGACAGGCTAATATATACAAAACAGTGTCAGGCAAAGGTGTAAAAAAATATCAAACAAAAAACATTCAAATACTGATTTTGACATTCCAATATCAAACGTTCGATCGAATATTCAAATATTTGTTTGCATCCCTATAAATAACCTTTGTCTATCTTAGTGAATGTCAATACCTCTCAAAGGCAATTTTTTCTGTATCAAGGTACGTTGTGACAACAGGGGAGGTAAGCCTAGCAGCTACAGCCTCGGGAGATGGCTGCATGGAGTCGATTTCTGGCGGGTCAACCTGCAGCTGCATCGTCTCCAGAAACACCTCTTGATTATCGTGGTCTATCTCCATCATCGTCGCCGAGTTGCCTGTAGTAAAGCAGGGGGCAGAAAACAAACATGAATGATCTCCTTATGTAACATGTGACATAGTCCGAATAATAATTTATTGAACTATCATAGTCAAATGGATCATTATTTGCTGGTATGTGACAAACATTACATATTTTTCAGCTAATCCTACTAACATCACTAGTGCAATAACAATACTTCAACCTCTTTCATACTGCAAAAAGACATGCTAAAATGTAGTTATGTATGATTGTACCTCTCGTTATTTTAAATAAGAAGCATGGCCCGATTTTAACTGCTAAAATTACCTGTTCCTTTGAAGACGTAGCTACGTCTGCCTCTCTGCCAGCTGGTGTTGTCAAAGCCCAGAAGGGTTGTGTCAATTCGCACATTTGAACCTGCAACACACAATCCTAGGCAGTTAGTCATTACAGTCTGTTAGATCAGATACTTAAATAATTTCTAGTTTACCTGAACAGGTATCATTTTTTAGCATAATTTCAGTAATATGGGAGCATTTAAAAATATGGTTACTTTGAATTTTATTTGCAAAATGGAGAAATCATTATTAACCATACTACCAGTTTATGTATTTCAGTCCAGGATTTTGAAAAGAGCTTAAACATCAAAATGAACCACAATGACAGCAGACTGCAGTAATACTGAACAGTTTAGACACGATGACTGCATTATCCAAAAATGCAATGCTGAAAAACGTTGTCTAATGATGAACTAGAGTGAGACCATACCTGACTTGTACACCTTGTATGTGTCACTGGGGCACATTCTGGATACCAGTGGAACTGAAAAAAATAAAAATGGCGTTTCAAACTGCAAATGAGCTTTCAATATCTTAATTATTTTGAACCTCCTAAGCTTGCTGGACACTTGATTTTGTCATCATAACACATCAACAAAGTAATGGCTAATGCAGCATGTAATTTTTCTCATCAAATTGTACAATTAAAGAAGAGTGCCAGAGTAAACACTAGCACTCATCTGTTCTTGTTTTTATCAGTTAAACAAGGGTCATAACTCAATAATTATTTAAGCCGGAGTTATGTGCATATTGTCTCTTGTAACATATGCACTAGATTTTATTTGAATACCTTGAACAATTGTTTAGTTATGGCCAATTTTTTGCACAATGCTCCCAACTACTCTGTTGATAAAGACACCATGGCTATCACAAAAACAGTCATTCATTTGGCTCACATCTCCTGTCCTACAGTCATTGACTTTCATGAGGACCAATTATTCCTTAATTTGTATATCGTGGGGATGCACTGTGTCTTTCAGTAATAATTATATATATATATATGTATATGTAATCAAGCAGGCTTAAAAAAAAATAAACCCCTCTTGTTTCATCCATTAAACAAACAAGCTGAAATAGTAATCCAAATTAGATAGAAGTATATGTTTTCTCTTTTTTATTCTACCTGCTGATCAAATAATTCATTAAAAAAAAAACTGTCTTTCTACCTACCCCAACTTGCAAATTCCCACTTCATTTCCACATAGAAATCCGGGGACTGAAATAGTTAATATATTGTGTATCAATTGTGAGTTCACGGAAGAAAGCAATTAATAAGCAAATTTCATAAAAAAAACTTTGTCATATTATATTAACTGGTTTTCGTTTACAAATACATACGGGCTGAAACCATTTCTGTATGAAAGAATAGTGGTATTCTTGAGAAAACTTATATGATCACATTCTTTTACCTATTATATCTATTTCTAAAGCATTCTTTTGCATTTCTAGGTAAAATAAAAAATCCCAATTAAAGTTAAATTTTAGTAAAAAATGATGCATTTTTTCTCAATCAGAAAGGCCATTCCGAGAAATAGTTAGAAAAACAACACTGATATTGCTATTTTAAATAAAAAAAAAAAGGCATAAAGCCTAGAAACAGCCTTTTTCTGTTTAGTGTACCTCTTTGAGTTTCTGCAGGAGTTCAGGGACACCGACAGAGCGTTTTGTGAACCTCTGGTGGTCTCTATGCTTCAGGATGAGCTGGACTAACTCTGGGTCCCCCGCAGCTGTGGCCTCATGGAGTACTGCATCATTCACAACAGGTGATAGTGTACATGATATACTTCATTGGAAGAATGTGTTGTTTAATTGTAAGTTTAACCTCAGATTTTTGCAGACATAAGTATCTTGCTGAATAATATCAAATATGTTTTTTTTTAACTAAATGTAATGCATATTCTTGCCATCTGCCTACTTAATTGACACCACATCAAGATCAAAAAAGGCTACGCATGAACCCTGGCAAGGGCCCTCAGACAAGTATGCAGAAGCAGATGATAATCACACAGAATTTATACTTGACAATCAGATAAAAGCATGGAACGTGGTAAAACATTACAATTAAAGCAAGTATATCATTAGTTCAATATTATTAGCTTGATGCAATGTATGATTCATGTTGAAATAAGTTTATGTCTAAACTTTAACTGAATTTTGTTACAGTAGAAAGGCAGTAGCTTTTTTAAAATAATTTCTTTTACGAAAGTCAACAAAAAATTGATGATTGTTCAGAACAAATGTCAAAACACAATGGGTTTCACTGTTTTTCTTCCTTTCTCCATTAACAATCGCTTGTTTAATACAAGTTGAATGAATTATAATTATTGATATAATTACCTTAATGCTTCTTTCAATGTATAAATATCCATATTAAATGAAACGCAAAACTTTTATAACAAGTAACAAAGTTACAAATGATCATAGTCATAATCAATGTTTTATACTTTGATTTGCTTCATTTACAAAGATGATTGTTTTTATCTATCTATATGATTATATACTATTTGTGATCAGAAGTTATGTGATATTAAACAAACTTAAACGAATGCATATGCTTCAGATTTAACACTTTACGCACATTAAAGCCATTAAACATCAATTTAAAAAATAAATGTGAAAAACTGTGATCTATTGTCAACAGATCTAAATCTGATCTATTGTCAGCATTTTTATAACTGGTTTTCAGACATTTAAACAAAAATTGGCTTTAAAAACAAATTGTCAAAATCGTCACTCTGTAAAAAAGCAGCTTTATGGGGAAATGTCATCAGTACTTTGACTTTCCTTACATGTCTAAACTTTCTCTCAGTTATGAAGGAGCCATTTTGTATTACATACATATAGAAAACAGCTTAATTACACTACTGTTGTTAAGTGCAGATAGCCGGATAGCAACTGATAAGCCCAGCCTTATCTGGAGGGTGATTGGTCAATCGGTTATTGAGCAGCTAGCTTGACTGACAGGTCACGTAATAATCATTTTTAAGACCATCATTTATTTTAAATTTTATTGTCCTACATTTATTATTCGCAAAGCAAAAATTTATTTAATAAATCATGAACATCAGTCAACAGACCATGTGTAAGGCATGCAAGAGAACAGGTCGAAGATAAATATCCTTTTTAATTATCTAAAGATTGTTACAAAGTTTCAAAATTAAATACATGCACACAGTCACATCACTTGATTGATCAATGGCATCTTTACCTGACCAGTAACCCTTGTTTTCAATATTGGCATCAGCTCCGTGTCTCAGCAGCACACGTGCACTCTCAATGTTGCCGAGACTCACAGCAAGGTGCAGGGGCGTACGTCCTCGAGGATCAAGCTTTTCTATGTCATGCTGGAAAATGTTATAGATATGGGTCAGTAAAATCAAAAGAAAGAACATCACAACCTGACAGAGAATTGAACACAGAACTTCTTGTCCAACAAGTTGGCACTTATTTTTATCTTCCATGACTCTATAATTGTAATACTTAAATTTATGGCAAACAAGATGTGCAGGCTGTCTGAATAACTGAATAGGAAACAACCTCTTTGAAAAGATAAATATTTGGGGTGTTGTTTTTTCAGCACAATCTGAGCCAACAACACAAAAAAATCTAACAAAAATCAACAACAAGCAATCAACAACAAGCAAATATGAATATAGTATGGGCCCATAATTCAATTATTAATATCTTGCTGAACTTGTTTCAACTTCATATACTGAAAGCATCTAATAAGAGTTCCACATTTTGAGTTGAATTTAAAATAGTAGAGTGGAAATTGAAGAAAACTGAAGATTGGCAACAGTTACTAAATCAAAGAAATTACCAAGATGAATCGCGACTATCGTCATATACAAATACAGAGAAAACTTATTTTTTTCATTATTGTAGATGGTGATTGACAAAAAACATAAACACATTCGAAAAAAACAAATGGATATAATCTGAATTTTATTCTTAATGGATAACATTAACAGGCATTTCACTAATCTCTGGCTTGAGGGCTTGTGCTAATTTCCACCACCGTATACTACAGGGCCTTTCCCAGGTCATTTATGCAATCTCTTACTGGGGTGTCTGTTTTTCAAAATCTGTTGACGTTAGGGATTGGAAGAATCCCGTATAACACGTCTATTATTTTAGACTAGATTGTAACCATGTGTTTAATAGCTGAGGACACAAAAATATTAAATGACTGGTGAATGCTAAAAAAAAATCAGTGATCAACTATCATAACATGAGGTAGAAATATCGTTTTTTTCACTTATCTTTCAAATTCAACACGGTTTCCATTATGAGATTTTATTCATCATGTTTGGTTAGTCCAAAATAATAGACGTGTAATACTGGATTCTTCCAATCCCTAACGTCTAAACGGGAATGTGCAAAAAACGGGGGTGTTTTAAAAATATTGAAATTGTTTTAAGTGAAGTATTTTATGGTTGAAATTGATCATAAAGAGTTATATTCATATTTTACCATGTAAGTGAAATGTTATTTTGCACTAAACAAGCATTTAATGCATTAAAACAAGTTGTTTACCTTTCCAATAAAACGAAAGTTGACTGACACAGAAAACAATTATGCGAAGGGGAACAACTCGATACAATCGTAATAACTCGGCCTCCTCCGACAAAGCTTCGAGATAGACCTCGTTGCACAATCGTAACAACTCGGCCATGGCCGAAATGTTCGGAGCGATTTAAAACTGTGCCCTGAAGCCTTGCAGGTGCCCTTCATGTATATATCGTTATGTTTTGACAGAATGAAATGAAGAAAAGCGGTCAAACTCATAATTATAAGTTGGATATTTATTTTTTGTGTACGGAACTAATGTAAAATAACATTATCTGGTAATATTTCTTGTTTTTATGATATTTTATAGACGCTATATGCTTTAACCCTGAATCCTGATCGGAACAACTACCCACTTTTGATACTAAACAATTTGTAAGTGAAGGATTTGCCATATCAAAAATCTAAAAAAATCTGTCAACATACAATTATTTGGACTACATGTTTGGTAACTTAAAAAAACAACAACATGAATTGTGGTATAAGGCCATAAGTCATGAACCGGGAATTATGAGACAGGAACTTTACAAAGAGAGACTGCGAAATAGTATCGCCTGAAAAAGTATGATATTTATAAATATAAGTGATCTAGTGAAAGTTTTTGTTGTTTATTTACCTCTCCACTTTGCAACTCATTATCCAAGTTGCTGAAACTGTTATTCCATACACTTAAATGCAAAGGATAGTCTTCTTTTATGTAAGAAAGAGACATGATTTTGCTAAACAGATCGAAAGCTTCTTGGTTTACAGATTTGTAAATAAGATTTGACTCATTTTTTTCTTCCTGAACGTTTTATGGCAGGGAAATTGATGTCGTAAAATATCAACAATAAACATTATAACAAATATTGCAATACTGTTCATAGTGTTGTTCCACAAGGTGAATAATTTTAAATATGTATGTTTGTAAAAGAATTTTACCGTGAAAATTAAAAGTATCTTCAACGCATAACGACATTAAAATGCGAAAACGCGGTTCTTTTTTTGGAATGTTGGAAACCGGGGAATGGCAATCTCCTACGCAGTGATCTACCCTGACAAGCAGAATAGTACTGCACTGAAAGGAAAAAATCACACTCCGCAGACGTTGTGGGAATGGATGCCGGGAATAGTAATGGACTGAATTAGACCATATATATGTTCTTAACGAGGGAGAGGTGCTAATATCTGACACGCGTCCGTATAATAGCAGTCATAATAGTTTATCAATGTGCACCTGTCATAAACAGAATAAGAATATTGAATAAAATAATAAGATATTTTGAAGGGTTTTTTTACCAATAAATTATTACTTACAGGGCGACGTTATCAATGACTGCTTCACACAAAAAAAACGTTTGTTTTCTGGATTTAACTCCATGTTTCACAATCCTACTCTCAAAGATATGCGAACCCACCCCCACCCAATCCCCAATTTTACTTTTTATTTCAACATACGAAAAGGAAAGTCATAAAGTGCGCCCCAAACTCACCAACTTTAGGTAGAAATTGTGTTAAAATTTTCTGGCGGGAGTACCCCCAAACCTCTCTCTTAATTTCGGTGCTCAGGGACGGGAACAGGTCATTAGCTTACGGCCCTAATTTACGCCTCAGCCTACATCAAACCTTGGTTCAATAAACATTTGTCAATGAGATATATAAATATATAGTCAATAACTTTTTTTTACAAAAACACGGTATGCTTATGTGGAAAAATGCGGACGAGGCTCACAACCGACCCCAGATTACATGGTTTTATTTTCCGCCATCACACTGGAAAAATTCATTGCCGCAGAGTGTATTATTCCTAAACTATTTTGTCTGCTGTAAATTACATGCCCTATTATTCGACCATCTCGAGGAAGCTTTTGAAAAGGCCGAACATGTTCCGATTGAATTATGTCCACTCTAATGACATTTGGAGCGCCTCGGCCATTTTTTTCAAAATGGATGTATTTGGACGGTTTACATACTCAAAAAGAAGTCCGCTGCAAGTAGATCGCGTAGTAATTTTATTTAGCAGTTAAACTTTATGTCTTTACTCTTGAAAATCTTAATAATGTTTGCAATAATACACTTCACTGGTAATCAATTTAAACTTAGATCAATTAACACAACTCTAAAACACTAAATTAAATTAACGATATAATTTAAAAAAAATACGAACTACTTCAACTGACTACCGGCATACATCCGAGGTTGTTTTTGAAAAATACATTGATGTTTAACATTGGAATTTCATGGGATTTTTCAGTTACATTAAAGATCATTGTCATACTGAGCACTAATAATCATGTATTTATTAACAAATTTAAGACCAATGAGTGAATAAATTAAAAAAAAATGTTTAAAAACATTATAAATGATGGTCCGTAAGTTTCTGAAGATGGTCCGTAATGTCCCTAAATCTGGTCCGTAATGTCTGGTCCGTAATGTCCATGGTCCGTAGTGTCCGTGACCCGTTCCGAATGCTCTAATGAGCGTTACGCAATGACGTTCGACAATGACGGAAATAGTATAATGTAACCTATATTTTATATCAGCTCAATATTTAGAAAATGTTGATTATTTTTTATGAAAACAGACGAAATATATTGCATTGTTCAATCTAATAGTGTTTTATAATTCCTCAATTATGTTACACATTTATTGTGAAGTATTTTGATTTTCTAAATCAAAATTCGAATCAACGCCTACAAATTAAGTTTCAGAGGATGAAAGGGATCGACTGTCAATTAGCTTTCTTTTCTCTTAATTTGTGATATTCACGGAATATATGAGCACATGTCGAGAGGAAAAGTTAGAACAGCCGGCGATCAGTGTGCCGATTGTGGAGCTACGGGTATTCATGTCAATTTTCTTTCAGTTCTGAACTTTTTTGTGTATTTTACTCTTGTTGACACTGATTGCTGAAGAGTCTGACTCATTCAGTATGTAATTCGTAAATTTACAATACTAATAATGATTATCAAACCGAATATTCTTTAATGATGATTTTTGATAAATGGATGATGACATGTCAATCATTTGAACCCCTCAAATTAGCTTTAGATGGATCAAAACTGGTAAATCAGACATTGTTAATTTGAAATTAATTGGAAAACTTGTCAGCGTAGTTTCGAGAGTCAGTCCTCATTTTTGGATTAAGCAATTCAGTACAGTAATACACTTAAGTTATATTTTATATCCCCAATGTAGTATTAAAAATAATATAATTATCTTCATGTCTACCAAAAATACCTGTTTTTACGGCAGTCAAAGCAAAGACCCTTAAACCTTCCTTCTTTTTTTTAGACCTTAGAGAAAAAAATCTAATTTGCTAATTATAGTAGTTGCTTGCCATTAGATCCATTTGTGTTGATTACAATTAAAAACAATGTGTAAATTATTTGAAACACACTATACCAAATTGTTGTGTGAAGCATTCACGAATTTCTTTGCTGTTTTGACTTGACTTAAATCTTTTTGAAAAACTTAGTCGCTACTCTACCTTACTGAAGTCGAAATGAATTTATTGTTGGTTACTATAATAATATTTAAACATGAACTAAGAATAGCTTTTGATTTTAACTCTGATTTTTTAAGGCCTTAGATCATTACTAGGCTAAAATGAACCACAAGTTAGGCAGGTATTCCATAGGCATACTGTTTTCCTCATCTACTTCCATGTTTAAAAAAGGAAATCATATTACATACATTTATCCAGTGGTCTACATTAGCTCTTAGTCTTATTGCGATGACTGATCTATGTGTTTGCGAAAAAATACAGAACATAATAATTTACTGTAAAAAATAACATCTGATAATAAAAAAGTGGTTTAATTCAATAGATTTAAAAAAAAATCACATTTACCGATATTAATGTTTGATGATCAATCATAAAATATTCCTGATGCAGACACATTTCTTTTTTGTTATACCCCCATCACACAAGACAAAGACCATGAAGACGCACTAGAGAACACAGCGAGGACGCAGTGAAATTTTTAAAAAAATGCTTTACTCAAGTTCATACTACGTCCTTACTGCATCCCTGCCATGCAATCAATGCATCTCAAACATTCCAAATACGTTTTTACTGCGCGCATCATCAGGCGCGCACCACATCCATGTGTTTTTTAAAGAATTACTGTGTTCTATTTATAACTGGCCTATTTTTCATTCATATCTAATGTTTGTATAAAATGGAGTTGATTCCCGTATTTATACATGATTAGTGTTCAAAACCTGACAGGACCTGGTAAGAACCGGATACAAACGTGTTTAAGACGTGTTAAGCACCGAAATAAAATATTAACAACCGAATGAGGTATTCTTCAACATGGCAAAGCATGGAGAAGTTGTGGTGAGAACTACATTGATGTAGCAAGAATGCAATGACAACCTAGAGGCAACAGGATGAGAATGCCATTCAATATTTCCCGTCCAGTACAATGCTTGCACTTTGTCAATCAAGTTCCTACTAGGTTTAAATACGCTGTCATAACGTCCATGCCATCGTTAATACGTTCTTATTAGGTTCTTACTATGTCCTGATTCAACCACGTCCTTACTATTTATTTATTTAACATGTTCAAACTCCACTTATGTCCATAAAGTCCATACCACGTCCTTATAGGTGTCTACTGCATTCCTTCTACGTTGACCAAGTTCTAACTACGTCCTGCCAGATTTTTGAGGACGTAGTAGGAACGTGGCCTAGTGTGATGGGGGCATTAAAGGCTCAAATTAATCATTGAATCTAATTATAATTTAAGTACCGTATTATATCATGCATAGGACGCTAGCATAGATAGGACGCAGGCAAAAAAATGTTTAAAAAACGGGGTAATTCCCTTAATATATCAGATAAGACGCAGCGGAAAAATATCAAAATCCGAGCCTAAAAATTGAGGTTGGTCAAGTATTTATGACATATATTGAAGTAAAAAACAAACAAAAAATTGTATATAAGGCATATTTCGATAACAGCCTTGTGTATTTCGATAATTATTGTCATATTTCAGTAATTTAGCGTACACAACAATGATATAAGTCTTGACATTTGAGAACAATCATGCATATTATAAGACTTATAAATACAAATGCCGTAACGTCTTCTGACTGACAGTCAACCGTTGCAACCGTTGCGACATGCCTTCTGATTGACAGTCAACTGTCACAACCGTTGCAATCACAGCTAAACTGTGTATTGTCAAAACTGATGATTGTTTTGATAAGGCTTGTCGCTGCGCAGATTAAAGCATGTTGGCATAATAAATGCGTGTCAGTAATTAGCCTTGCCAGCGGAAGGCACGTCGGGTAAAGTGTGAACAAACAACCATATGGTATTACCATCGCAATAGTTTGTTCTATTGTTGTTTTTCTAATGACAGACAGCGGGTGTTTTTCACACCTTTGCACATTTGAAAAGATTTGATAGTGACAATAATGCTACTTTGCGTTATGCACATTCCTTTATTATTATAACTTAGTACACATGTAACATACAACAGAATGTTTTGTAAAATATCGAAACATTAAAATCATGAACAATGATTAATTGATATTTACCTCCTTTCCCGATTTTCCGTTGCCGTCATCACTCAATCCAGTTAAAGTGCTGACTCACATCGAGTTTTTGTGAGTAGCGCCCCTTTTGTAAAAAAGTAAACACTCATGTTTGTTTTCAATTTATTTCTCAATAAATCATTTTAAAGTAAACATTCAATATATTTCTGCGTGTGATAACTTGTGTGATTTTACCTTTGTCACTTTGTCAGTTGTTCTCTTCGGTGACACAGTACAGATACTTACTATTACCGCGCTCGTCTCCGGTCCGACATTTTCGGCCTGAAATAGACTTGAGATAAACTGATAAAATTCTAATAGCATAGAAAGGACGCAGGCAATTTTTAAGACAAGCATTGGGGGTAAAAAAAGTGCGTCCTATGCATGATATAATAGGATAGTCTCAGACTATGCTTATTCTGGACTGTCTCATCCATTTCAGCTTTCCAGGTACTCAATCTCCACACTTTTAGAACTTTGTAATCAAACATTACTGAGCCTAAATTAATGATGCATACATTATATGTACATCTTTATTTGCAAGCTTCTAAATTAAGAGAGAGCTACTGTGTGACAGTTGTACATTCCAGTTCAATTTATTTGCTTTTATGCACTTTAATTGCGGAAGACCTCACAAATAGCCCAAAAAGCCTAAAAGTGATCATGCTGGTTTATAACCAAGGTTAGAAATCTGCTGTAATGAAGTTCAGGGTTTTTGTATAGAGTTAATATTAGGAAATACATATACCGGTACCTTCATTTATGATATTTCTACTGGGATTTAAAAGGCAATTTTTCAGTTTCACAAAAAAAGTAGACACACTGTGACTGAAATGAAAAGAACAAAATGACTGTATAGATTGACCAGTATATTAGAGTTACCTGTATACTGTATTCCTTGCTGTCATCTACATGTAGCAGCACTATAATGCTGCAAAGATAAAAATCCTGTAGTTGTGGATCCGATCATGATAACAGATTACCGTTCATGGAAAATAGGCCTTTAGTCATATTTCAGACAAGAAATAAAACTATTCAAATGCTTTATTTAAATTTTGAGAAGGTATGATTATTTGATCAGTCACCATTTCATGAACTATATGTATAGGTTTGCTAAAATTTGTCTGTCAGTGTCTGTCCATTCATCCATACATAAATATGTGTATGTCAAAATTGTGTGTCCATATGGTAGCTAACAGTACAAGTCAAATTATTATATAATTTAGCAGGTTCTTGGTCAAAGTCCGAAACTTAGGTTTATATTAATGTTTCTGCCTGCTATGTTATATATCACATATGAACCAAATTTAATGATACTTGGCACATGTGTTCAACCATAGCTACTTAGGCAATGTGTTACTGGTATGTACAAAATTCAAGTCTGTAGGTTTAAGGTCAACATAACAAACTAAACTAAGGATTATTTTCTTTAAGTGTTATATTAGTGAAGCATCGAACTTTGTTTTGGGTCTGTGATGAACCAATTTTAAAATACATGTAACTTCGCATACAATGTGCATTACAAACACAGGTAGAGTCATCACAGACAATGTGTAACATTCCATACCAAGATCTGTAGATTCAAGGTCTCAAGCCGGAGTTTATTTATAAGCTTTTCAATGGCTGCTTTGTAAATTGAACAGCAGAAATTAAATTGAGTATTATTTAAATTAATAAGCATTGAAAACTAAAAAAAAACTATGAAGCAAGAATGAAAATACCAGCTCATTAAAAGTTTGGCTTTTTTAGCGATATATGTTAAATTTAGTTATATTCTGGGCCTGCACATCTATTACTAGCGAAGGCACCATATAGTGATAAGATAAAACACATGGGGTAAAATCAAGAGATGATGATTCATTATGTAGTTCAGCATGTACCAGTTAGAATAGAGAAGAGGAAGTGATAATTGAAAAAACTTGATATTTTATCTTGCTCTAACATCAGAATTAACCTAGTCTTCAGCTATGCTTGGTTTCCATACAAGTTTTGGTGGTTGATGTTAATTAATGGTATCGGAGGCAATATTATCCAAGTTCTGATCAGTATTCACTTCTTTTCTTTAAAGCTTTTACTTCAACCCCTGTTTTTATATTTAAAAGGCTTGTATATGTATGGAAATGAAATAGTTATACATATTGGTCTCCCTGTGTTCATATTACACAGCAGTAAAATGCAAGAACAAAGCCATTTTCAAGCAGTGGTGCAGTCTATTCATGAGGCTAATGACCACTGGGACTTGATTGATAGTTAATATGTTTTTTCTTCTACAGGCTTAGTTATCATTAGCACAACAGACTCATGAGTTTTTCCTCTTTACTCTGTTATAAATGATATACTGGCCAAGGATGTACATGTTAATAACAAAAATCTTTCTTGAACTCTACTGTAAAGCCATTTTCCTAGTGCTAAATATTTTGATTCTTATACTAGTAAGACTTTATATCAGGGGCAAAACTTCAAAAAGTAGAAATCTTAAGAATGGTGTTGGTTTTAAAACAAAGAGATGCCTATTCAAATTTTATTGTAAAATGTTCAATTCAACATAAAATGGAACTTCAAAATATTAATGGTATAAAAGATGTCTGCCAAAAATGAATAAGTTGGCAGGTAGCAGAGTTTGGCAATGATAAAATCTCGTTTTTCCACACTGGTGTATTTCACCTGCATTTTGTGCAACTCTGGTTTTATTAGGTTATCCTTGATATAATACCCCATTTATAAGATGAGATTTATCCTTGTGGCAAAGTTACCCCCATTGGCAAATATACACAAGGGGCAAATGTGCGTATAAACCCAATACCAACAGGGATAAATTTACCCTGGAGGCCAAATTTGCCCCTCCCCCTTCTCCAAGTCTGGTGGTGGGGTAAAATATGCCCCAGTGGGTATTTCATCTCATATAAACCCTACAATTGATTTCCCTTGCGGAAGTTTTTTGATTTTGGCCGAGTTTTCAAAGTATTGGACAAATAAAATAAGGAAGAAGAAATTGTTTTAAAAACTGATTTATTTATTCTATCAAACTTTTTTTTAAATTTCTTGGCAGGCTTTTTGTACAAAGAACTGAAATGTTTAAAATACCATTGTTATGCATGATTCATCAATTTTGTTTTGGCTATTTCGGCTTGCTTGAGACTCTATGCAATCAAAATGGAGTTCTTAAACCTCTAAATACCCTTAGGACTGTCACACTCCTATTTCAGCTGATTCTTTTGATAACTTTATCAATTTTAAACACCTTTCTTGATTCTTAATTTGTTTTTAGATTGAAACAAACAAGAAAACGTACAGTTTCAATGTTTTCTGACAATTCGACCATATACTTATTGTAAAACACACAGATTTTCCTATTATTTTCCGGAAAAAACTGCAACATGACATCGCCAATTCAACAAAAGGTATTTAATACAGATATGTGTATCATACAATACATTTGAAACATAGCCTCATCATTATTTCTTATGTTATTTTCAACACAAAATTATGAATATTTTATGGAAAATGTTCATGCCATAAATACCCAAGGGGCAAATTTGCCCCCATTGGCAAATGTTCAGCATATAAACGCAACATAAAACACTAATTTACACAGGATAAACATCATTCAACCATAAAACCTAGTGCTCTGCTTAAAATAATACTCTGGGATTTTTAAAGCCCATGTAAAACACTGTGGACTGTAAAACAGATAAGCATGTTGTGATAAAGGAACTGATAAGCCCCTGAGGCTGTTTCCACGGCAACCAAAACACTTGGCAGAGTCTGGTGTTCCCATGTACTGTGATTTTTAGTGTGGGAGAATAATGCCAATTTATTAAAACATTTTTTTCCATGATATAATAACTTCCTCATACATGTAGCACTCATAATTACCCATCTACTAATAAAAACCATTTTCAATGATTAACTGTTACTTTTTAAACATACTGATTTCTGCAGCCAGAAGTGTTTGTTTATATTCCTGTAAATATTTCCTCTCTCATTCAGATTTATCTTTGATGTGAATTTCTCACCCAGTGATTTAGCTAACCACAATAATCGTACAGGTGTAGGAGGGATTCAGAATGAATAGGCTCTTTCAGTAAAATAATGTATCCTGGACATGAAATGTTTTTATTTTTCTGTCTGTTTTATTTCAAGAAAGATGGTTATTGTTATTTCTATGCATTTTTAAAAGCGTTATAATTAAATCATGTAACAAATAATTGCCTGTTATTGCAGAGCCAAGTTGGGCTTCCATCAACCGTGGTGTGTTGATATGTGACGAGTGTTGTAGCGTACACCGGAGTCTTGGCCGACACATCTCCCAGGTGAAGTCGCTAAAGAAGGGACAATGGTGCCCCACACAGCTTGCAGTAAGTGAAGAGTGAAATGCCAAACAAGTTTTGTTGGTCTGTTTTTCAAAAAGTTCAGGTAATGTGATAGTCTTTGTGTTTTGCAGTGGCGGTGTTTTCATGCTGGAAAAACGATCTTTGGAGTTTTTCATATGAAACTTAGTACACATGTAACCAGGGGCAATGCCAAACATTCAAGCCTTTTATATGAAACTTAGTACACATGTAACCAGGGGCAATGCCAAACATTCAAGCCTTTTATATGAAACTTAGTACACATGTAACCAGGGGCAATGCCAAACATTCAAGCCTTTTATATGAAACTCTGTACACATTTTTCCAGAGACAATGCGCATATTTGTAGTAAGGTATCAGGTCTGGTGACCTGATGATGTGTCTTCACTCAGTGATGAGGCCCTACCAGTGACTGAGGCATTTTCTTTAGGTCACTGGTTCAGATCATGTCCAGGAAACAGGCTTGAGATTGATGATATACGCAACAGTTATTAGTTTTCATGAACATTTTCTTGTGCACACATTTGGACAGCTTCTCACCAAGGTGTCCCAGGCTTGTTTCATAGCCCTAGTGCATGCAAGTTTGCTTGGAGGCTTGGAGATCTTTAAGTGATCTCCCCCAAAACCCCAAAAGGCATTCTTGTGTTCCATGGTGTTAATGAGCTTAATAAGAATAATGTATAACTTATTTTGCAATTGTTCTTAATTTATAAAGTTTAAGCCGAACTTCTATGTTGTAGATGGTGCAGCATCTAGCTAGCCATGGGGCCAACAATATCTGGGAGTACTCCCTCTGGGACCCTTCACAGAAACACGGCCGCCGGAAACCAAACTCCAGGGACCAGGTCCAGTAAGTAACAGTTTGTTATCATGACAACTGGTTTGGCCATTACCAATGGCAATTTACAAAAAATACAATGTATTGACATGATGTCCAAGGCAAAACCAAAATATTGAAGTATAAGTGTTACAGGCTTAAGTTTCTTATTTCATTTAACCAGATTGGTAACTTAAACTAGATTTTACAACAAATGAAATGGTTTATAATTCATTTCAAATGTCTCAAAACTCATTAAAAGGAGAATACTATACAATTTCTACCAAAACAAAATCAGAGATAAAGGACTTGAGGTTGTTTGAGGAGTTGGGGCAAGTCCCTTTCTTGCAACATTATTTAGTCTGTAAAAGTACAGTAACAGAAATAATATGGTTTAGAATGAGTACATGTTGGAGCTTGAGCTTCTTCTTACCACAGATTTATAATTGTTCATATTTCTTAATTCGTTAAATGCCACTGATTTTAATCTACATCAATATTATTCGTTCAAGTGTTTGGTTAACCACAGTAACTTTTGACTGACTTCTAATGTTTGTTTGACACTCAACATGATTGCAGAATTTCCTCATTTGCTTACTTAGACAGCATATGAATTATTGAATTTAAGTGATTGTTATCAGGAACTTTTATGTAGTTTTCTGTACCTTGATGTAAAGTAATTGGAGCCAGCTGCTTTGTTTAATTTAGTGTTGTATTTGTTTTGAAATGAATTACATGCTATTATGATAGTTGTAATGTTGTTGTTCCTTTTCAGTCCAGTGAAAGCTGACTTTATTCGTGCCAAATACCAGTTTTTATCATTTCTCAACAAAAGCAAAGACACAGATATTACATCTCTTGATGACATTAGTCAGGTAGGATCATTATAAGTAGTTTAGTACAAGATTGTTCATTTGTTTTGAAGAAAAAAGTTAAGGTATTATTGTAGCCTTGGTCCAGTTGTTATTGGCATTGGCGTTGTTGATGTTTGTGCCAAAAATTTCACTATTGCCTTAAATAAAAAAACTGTTAAACATATTCAAATGATAATTGTACAAATGTTACCAGGGACAATGGGCTTATGTACAGCAAGGCCCATAACTCTGGCTTCAAATGTTACCAGGGATAATGGGCTTATGTACAGCAAGGCCCATAACTCTGGCTTCAAATGTTACCAGGGACAATGGGCTTATGTACAGCAAGGCCCATAACTCTGGATTTAAATGTTACCAGGGACAATAGGCTTATGTACAGCATGGTCCATAACTCTGGCTTCATATGTTACCAGGGACAATAGGCTTATGTACAGCAAGGCCCATAACTCTGGCTTCAAATGTTACCAGGGACAATGGGCTTATGTACAGCAAGGCCCATAACTCTGGATTTAAATGTTACCAGGGACAATAGGCTTATGTACAGCATGGCCCATAACTCTGGCTTCATATGTTACCAGGGACAATAGGCTTATGTACAGCAAGGCCCATAACTTTGGCTTCAAATGTAACAAGGGACATTAGGCTTATGTACAGCAAGGCCCATAACTCTGGATTTAAATGTTACCAGGGGCAATAGGCTTATGTACAGCATGATCCATAACTCTGGCTTCATATGTTACCAGGGACAATAGGCTTATGTACAGCAAGGCCCATAACTCTGGCTTCAAATGTTACCAGGGACAATAGGCTTATGTACAACATGGCCCATAACTCTGGATTTAAATGTTACCAGGGACAATAGGCTTATGTACAGCATGGTCCATAACTCTGGCTTCAAATGTTACCAGGGACAATGGGCTTATGTACAGCAAGGCCCATAACTCTGGCTTCAAATGTTACCAGGGACAATGGGCTTATGTACAGCATGGCCCATAACTCTGGCTTCAAATGTTACCAGGGACAATAGGCTTATGTACAGCATGGCCCATAACTCTTGCTTCAAATGTTACCAGGGACAATAGGCTTATGTACAACAAGGCCCATAACTCTGACTTCAAATGTTACCAGGGACAATAGGCTTATGTACAGCATGGCCCATAACTCTGGCTTCAAATGTTACCAGGGACAATAGGCTTATGTACAGCATGGCCCATAACTCTGGCTTCAAATGTTACCAGGGACAATAGGCTTATGTACAGCATGGCCCATAACTCTGGCTTCAAATGTTGCTTAATGCCCCTTTTTTTCAACTGTAAAATAACAGACCAGCATTGGCTTTTCCTCCTCGGTGCTGTCATATCAAAAAATGATAACACAAAACATGTGACCTGAACAGTATATATATATATAATATGTTTTTACATTTCTTATTGTATATTCCAGCAATTGCACTCAAGTGTTCGAACAAACAATTTAGAGACAGTGTTGAGATTAATATCGAAAGGTGCTGACCCTAACTATTACCACCCTGTAAGTGATGCTCTGTGATAGAGACAAAATCAACCACCAACTTTTCCATACGCATTTGTGGGTAGAAATATGATCAAATTTACCAAATGAAATATTCACGGGTATATAGTTGGTTCATTGTAAATAACCTTGAGATATGGTATGGACTGTTGAAAAAACAAAACAGATTTTATCCAGCTATGTTAAAATTGGTGGGGCATTTTGTCTGTATCTCTCGGCTTAGAGAGAAGCTGTTTGAATTTGTATTAACCTGTTCATGCATTGGTGATGATAATTTAACCATATGATAAAATACCGTAACTGATTTTTGACCTGAATATAGATCAATCATTCAAAAGATGATCACCTATATTAATGTACCAGTAATTTCATTTTGTATCATTGGGTCGCATAGGTTAAAAAAATTATATTGCATATACATGGTACTTTAATATAAATTATTACTCATTTATATTAGATATATCCCCAATGTATCCATACATTATGTTGTACAGGAGAAGGGCAACTGTCCCCTGCACGTGGCCGCCGGGTCCGGCCAGATCCTGCAGATAGAACTTCTAGTCATTTACGGAGCAGACCCTGGGGCACAGGATGCCTTTGGGAAAACACCTATTGAGTATGCCAAGTAAGTAGCATGCGGGGGAAAACAGGAAAAATGTAATTGCATTAGAAAAGAAATATTTGTACATATATTTCTGAATTTCAGTATATGTCTTATCTTTTAGGACATGTATAAAGTTTATATCGCTGTTTGTAGTTAAATAAATTTTTTTAGTCTCTTGGAGTTAAAGTATGTATTGGGTGTATTTCAGGGCTGAGGGTCACGAGGACATTGCCAACAGACTGGTGGAGTGCCAGTATGAGCTCACAGACAGACTTACATACTACCTGTGTGGCAAAAAACCTGGTATGTGCACGCCGATTCATGTCAAAAATAAAAAAAATAACTCTACTATTGGAAGAATAAGGAGAGCTGTACTACTCATCTTAGAGTCTGTGTCAGAGTCACACCTTGGTTAAGGTTTTCGTATGTAAGCACCTTTAAGTCATTATCTCAGAAAATACATCTTGTATTGCATTGAAAATTGAGACAAGTGTTCCCAACAATCCAACCTAACTGATTAAACAGGTAAGATAACCTCATCTGGCATGTAATGCAAATTATTGCCTTTACTATTCAACTTAGAAATTCTTGTTAAGGTTATGCATGTAAGATCACATAGATTAATATATCAGCAACCAATTTATGTATTCTATTAGAATTTATACATTACTCAACCATTCAACCAATTTAAATAACTTTAATAACTCTATTTTGAAATAAATGCAAATTATAGCCCTTTATAATTTGACTTAGAAATTTTGGTTAAAGCTTTGCATGTAACCTCATTTAAGTCAATATCTTAGCAAATACATCATGTATTGCATTGAAACTTTATAAAAGGGCTCCTAACTATCCAACCTTCTTAATTAATTAAGTTAGATAATACTATCTTACATTTAATATATAATTTTGCCCCTTTATTATAAGACTTAGAAATTCTGGTTAGGGTTAGGGTTTTGAATGTTAGCACATATAAGTCATTAACTGAGCAACTACTTGATATATTGCATTGAAACTCTATACAATCAAGTATGATTACTCTATTTTGCATATAACGCAAAGAAATTCTGGTGAAGGTTTTGCATGTAATCTAATTTGACCATGATCCATGCATGTTTCTCCAAAACTTTGCAATCCTTTACTTAAAAGCGGCGTAAAAGTCGAGCGCCCTGTCTCTATGACAGCTTTTATTGATGCGATCATTTATTTAAAGTTCAGACACTTTGAGTTAAAGAATTAAAGCTTTAAATCAATAAAGACCTTAAATATTGAATATGTAATCAGGGCCTTCACCAGAAAGTTTTTTTAGGTGCTACTTTTGTAGGGGGTGGGTGTGGGAGGGTGGTTACCCCCTTCAGTGTGTCGATTTTCAATACCAAATGGCACTCATATATAATAATTCTTCAATAAAGACAAGCATTCAAAATCATTATCGTGTTTATTTCATTACTAAAGACATGAATTAATAAATCATTTTTTTGATACATAACATATCAATGCATAAAATCTAACCAAAATCATATCTCTGATAGTCCTGCCTTCTCCCAATGCCACTCCTTCACCAGTCTGGTGAAATCCACCTCTGCAGTTGATGGCTAAAGCATGCTCATTGTCAGCAGGCTGTTCAGTACTTTAGTGGTGAGTGAAGAACGGTGGATGTTGTTCTCTCGCTTCAATGACGAAAACCCTCTCTAAAATAAAGTGAATATTTATTTAACACAGTAAATGTTGACATGTGAAGGCCACCATTCAGACGGTGGTGTTTTTGTAAAGCTTGTAACTTACTTAATTTTAAACCAACTGTCTCGAAATATCTTTCATTCATCTCATTACATAAATTTTAATAAAGTTTCAGAAAAAGTATATTTTCAATGATACATCCACCAACAAAGTAGACATTTTAAGTCCAAACTGGGTAGGCAATTTATAATCACTTTTGGAATCCATCTTTTCAACAAAAATTTGCTCATATCATCTATTAGAACAAATGACATGTCATGAAAACTGTAGCAGACAATAAAACCAAAGGAAACAACCTCAACTCACAAATCGGCAACAAGTCAGTAATACGTCAATTGTTTTGGACCTCAACTGTCCTGAATTTGGGATACTCATTTCGGATACAGATTTCCCCCCAAAAATAACTTACCTCATAGATATGAATACCGCAAAGTGCAACTGCCAAAAATAGTTGGTAAAATAACCAAAATAATAACTGTGCACCAAAACCCCCCACTTAAATCAATAACCAATCAGCATATGCCATAAAGAGATTTAATCTGATATCAATAAAGATGTGAAAACTGGACCCTGTCATTGACAATTATGTAATGCCCATGTTTGGCAAGCGCCCCAATACCCACATCATAGGGGACCTATTTCTCCCTACCTTAAATAACAATGTAAGTGCCCCAGGCTCCTGATCATAATGCAATAGGATTTTCAAGCTCTCTGGTGATAAGGCTTTTGAAAATCTGACGACCCAGTACAGGGGCTCTAAAATTGCCTGTGGAAGGCTCTGGTGATAAGGCAGTTGACAATACTGACTTGCAATTTTTCAGATGAGAATTCTATAAGTTGTAACAATAAATGACATTACAGGAGCTTTACAAAAATAAATGACAAACCTACTATAGTCAGTTCCTGCTTTATTTCAGTTCCTTGCCTCTATAATGAATAAAGATAATGAGCTATGATGTGGTTATTTCAGACCATCATAAAGGACTGCACTTTATCATCCCGGAGATGGCTGACAGCAGCCTCGACATGTCCGAGCTTGCTAAACAGGCCAAGAAAAAACTCACACAGGTAAAAAAATACTTTATCTTGTATAAGCAACATGGGTAGGATTCTCCCAGATTCTACATGTACTCTTATACAGGACTGTAAGATGCGCATTTAAAATGATGCCCATATTATAAATTAATAGTAAATTTCTTATTATATTCAGTATTATCACTACTATTTTATTACGCTCCTTTGAATAAAGGACACCTAAAGTTTCTGGGATAAATAGGTCAGGGTGACGGTCAGGGTTAACTGTCTTATAAAACTTTGTCCAAAAAAATCAATTTGAAATGGTTAGACCATGAAAATTCACTGATGAGATGAAAATTAACCTATCTACAATACCTGTAAGATTATTTATAAAAAATGTATGTGATCTCAAAATTTGCCTCAATCAAGCTGAAATAAATCTGAATAAATTAAGAAGCAAAACTGACTTTTCAGCTATCAAACCACCTGTTTGAGGAGCTTGCAATGGATGTGTATGACGAGGTTGACCGGCGTGAGAACGACTCTGTGTGGCTCTCCACGCATGACCATACCTCCATCGTCAGCGACCGCCAGGCAGTCCCCTTCCTACCAGTCAACCCAGAATTCTCTGCTACCAGGAACCAGGTAATGAGCCAAACACAGTGTGGTTTCACATTCTGATAGGAGATTGTAGCTTAATACACATAAAATGTATTTTTGTATATTTGTTAATATGTCAAGTGGGCTTGAAATTAAAATTGAAATTATGAATAAGTTATGTTTCTAATAAGTTAGTAAGGCTAGAATAGAGAAAATAAATAAACTGATTATTAATTATATTTTATAAAATCTCATTTAGTATATTTTTAGTTATGAAGCACTATCAGAAATGTTATACATGTATGTAGTTCACAAAAATAAAAACTATCCAAATGTGTAAGATTAAGAATTTGGAAAAAATGCATCCGTATTGGCATATGAACATATCTCTGAATTTGATTCCAGGGACGTCAGAAGCTTGCACGGTTCAACGCGCGGGAGTTTGCAACCCTCATTATAGATATTCTCAGTGATGCCAAACGTCGCCAGACAGGCATCGCACAACCTCTTACAGCCAAAGAAAAAATTGGTGAGTTTTTCTTTTATCATTTCTCGGGAATTGACTGGAATATTGGCTTTCATTTTCCAAACATTATCCATCATCTTGCCTCAAAAGCATTGAAACAAACTTATTTATTTGTCAATTTTGGCCGAATACGCTCGATGTTCGTCGCGATCTGTTACGGCGAGTGGCGATATATGTCGATGTTCCCCGATGTTTGCCGAATTGTATTACATGGCTAATACCTTAAGTTGAACATTTATTAAAAGCAATTTATCAGTGTTATGTACCGGTACTCACTTATTATTAACTTAAGCCAATTTGTAAATATCATTCAAAAATGGAAGCATTAATCTTTTTTAAATGGGTCAGGGCTCCAATTTAGCTTTCACAAAATGAAAGTGAAAATTGGAATAAGTGAGTTTAGTTTTAAGGTGCTTGCTAATATTTTCGAGTGAAAACTCTTGAAAGATAGCAACTTTGAAAAAATGATTCTCGTAAGCACACATAGAATGATGACATATGCACAAGAGTGGTACGCTTAGCGCACATTGTAGACTGGTATTTTGTATTCAGATTTTTAGCAGCAGTGTTAAATTTTCATCATTCAATCATCATGACAAGCAAAAAAAATCACAAGTTTTTTTTCCGTATAAATATTTTAAATCGGCTATGGCTGACGGCAATGATCAAACTAATCAGACATATAACGCAAAATCAAATAAACCGTCCATAAGAATTGTAACTTAATGAGAGAAGAAACTCCACATAAAAATATCCTTTAATATGGACGACGATGGGAACGTCTCCAAGATATTTTGTGCAGACTGTGTATCAGACTTCCTCAATATGTTTTCCATGTAAACGAATCTTATGGCTTGAGAACGTTGAATTGTTATGACACAGAAAACATTGTTGTTGTTTTTTATTACATTACCCGGTAATTCAAGCCCTAAAATATTTAAATCATTTAGCAAGAGCAGTCAAAAGATAATGAGCGTTGTCTGTAGTCACCACATGATAGTTACTGATGGAACTAACATTACTGTTGTACACAGTAAATGTTGAAAATACCAATTGGTTAAATGTGAAACTGAAAGTTCAAAATTTAAAATAACTTTGTTTCACTTTTCATTGTTCATTTAATCAATATAAGGCCAACTTGTCTACTGTCTACTTTCATGAACATGTTTAGAACAACTGTATTGTTTAAACTTATATGTGGCTACTTTAAATCAGAATAATATTGTATCTTTAGTAATTTTGCTTTGGATTCATTGTTATGGATTTAATCTTGTGATATGGAACTAGCTGGCAAGTTTGAGTTTTTATATACATCTAGATTATTAGATCACGAAATGGAAGGGATTTGGGGTTGGTAGTTTGTAGGGGTAGTAGATCAGAGATTTTTTAACTGATGAATTCTACCTTGAAAACATTTTTTGGTAAACTTATAAAGAGGTTAATAATCATTGTTTGAGTAAGCTCCCTTTGACCATGAAATATAAAATAGAATAGAAAAATATAATTTGTGTAAATTTCAGAAATTGAATCTTTCTTTTAACAGTTTACCGTTACTCTCTACTGCTTAATCCCCTCAATCTTATGATTGCTCTAAGATAGTTTGTAAAGTGTTAAAAATCATTTTCTTGAGCAGAACTTCTAATTTGATGCCAATAGTTTAAGGGTTAAGTTAGGTTGGGAAAGTGGGGTTTCAACCACTCAACCACAATTTAAAGGGCTTTTTTCCGTCCATGGTAGACATGTGCCCGTGGGAAAAATAGCCTTCTCTGTTAGGTTAATTTTGAAATTTTTAAAGCATCAATTAATATGCATAAAATACAATAAATATATAATGGTACATGAGTTACCAGATTAGGTGTAGAAACAACAATAATGGAAGCACAAAATGACGCTATAAAATGATTATTCTTTTAAAAAGGGGTAATTTCAGCTGTTTATTGGGGGGACCTGAAAAAGCCGCAAACCTTTATCTCACTGATCTATGCAGAAACTCTCTTCTGAAGAAGATAAATCAGAACTTGTTAAGGCCTAAAGCCATCCTTTTAGAAACATTCATAATTATTACATTGGCAGATTTCAATTTATGTTGCACAAACATTCGCCATGATGAGACAGTCTAAGTCCGTAGGTCAAGGTCACAATTTAGGGTCATGGGTCATTGGTAACAGTTCCACTATGATGAGACAGTAAAAATGCTTGATTACCTTATTTAACCATACTATTGGCCATTATTAGTCTTAAAATATTGGCATTTCATAAACAAAGTCTAGAGTGCCAGTTGACATATGTAATCCATAGATTAAGATCAATTTAAGATGTTTAATGAGTACGAAACCCAGAACTGTAAAGTTCAGAATTTATTGCTCAGATAGCTTGAAGTCATATTTGTACAGACAAAAGAAGAAATAAAACAAGGCTCTTTTTGAGTAAGGCTCTTTATATGGTGGCAGGTAAATGGAATTGAATAAGAGTACTAAAATCATAATGTGCTACTTAAACACAGTCTTCCATTCAAAAAATGTATTCGTGGAAGCCATGTTCGGAGGCATGGTTGATTGCCCAGAGACAAGCTACTGATTTAAGATAACATTCACTTTTGTTCTAATGACTGCAGTGTCTTTGGTGAATATGGAAAGTAGACCATGTCCTTTTGTACAGGTTATTTGGTCCAATATTTAATCGGGTGCATTCTCTTGAAGCTACATGAAGGAATAGAGCTGGTTGGCAATATTTATGGGCATTAACATTACAGAGAAGGATAAATAAAAGAGAAAAATGAAAAGATTGCGGAAGAATATGTAAAAAAGTTTAATTTCAATCCACGAAAGTTTGAAATAATCATCTTGTTGCAAAACAGTCCGGCAACTTGACTCTTTTTGTGTGACAATGAATTCAACATTCTTATGTTTGGCCTTACTGTAGGATAAGTAAGCATTGTTCTTGAATATATTAAAAGAATATATATTCAATAATGTTTAGAACATTAGTTCAGCTTGTTCAAGGTGTGTCCTTGTGGAGTAATATCTTGAAAAGCATAAATACATGATACATTAAGAATAATATGTTTCTTATGATAAGCATACAGGATAACTAATATGTTTTAAGTATAATATTTGTTAAATGAGCTTGGAGATGATATCGCGTTCATCTTTTCAAATTTCAGAAATTAGCAAGTTTATTCAGATTCACAAGATAGATACAAGTTTTACTTGAGCACAGTTTGAAAAGATAACCAATTATTGCATGCATTTTATAGCAGTTTAATGTTCATTATTATTATTATTATAATGTGCAGATCTGTTGAAGTGTTGAGGCTGGGGGATGTGTTTGTAGGTCTTGCTTATTTATGATTCAATTAGTTGAGAATAATTAGCCTGCCAGTCATCTTGCTCATGGTAAAAACTGTGCGTGCTGTCACAGGGATTTATCAAGCAGATGTCTACTTTTGCGTTTTCCTTGAACATGTTATAGTTTCGTGCAAAGATTTAATTAGTGTACTGATATGAAAACATGTAATGCAATAGTTTACTATCAAGATACATGGATAGGTGTACCGTATTAGATTTTTATTTTCATTAATGTTTGTGAATTGCAATTGTATAATTTGATGGCATTACTGTACTAGTAAGACTAAACAAACATACTTTCCCCTATTATTGAGTGCTGGTAATGGTTATACAAACAAAGTGAATTGATTCTGGGAATTAAGGTGAAATAGAACATCTTCAGTTAAAAGGTAATAAAGTATAAAGCATCTTGAACATTTATTTGATGTAATATTTACTTCATCTACAATACATATTTGGGAGTTGAAAATTGACAGTGTTGTTCTCTTACTTAATACTTTCCAGTTTGTGATGAACACAAATATGAGTAAATTATTGTTTTTCTGTTCATAGAAAAGCGTGAAAGTCTACCAGCGACGCCAACATCATTTAAGCGTATCGCGAACAGTTTTGCAAGTGACGATGAGCCGCTGTACGACAGCGTGGCTTCAGATGAGGATTACAGCAGTGTTGACAACCTCTCTGTACACAACATGAAGACAGATGACATGCAGACGGACATAGGAACAGACACAAACATTCAGCATGAGGTTTGGACATTGGTATTCTTAAAAAAAAATATGTTATTAGGTGGATTTTTCAAAGGAAATTAATAGTTATAGAACAGCGAAAACTGGGCGGGCGGACCTATGTCTGATTAATTCTGCGTTAAAGTTTTTTTCCATGTCATTAATACAATAGTTTTTATCCAATTCTTATGAAACTTGGGCAGAATAATTATCTGCATATTGTTTAGAACAAATATTTATATGGGTCACCTATAGTCAAACACTGGGTTTTCTATTGAATATACACCATTGTCGAAATGAAAAATCTGGCTTTATTGCCGCTTTCTGCTTTGCCCCTTGTTTTCCATTAAGTTATGGTTACATTTTATTTGGACAAAGTTGTTGCAATTTGTATATTGATTGGCCTGTGGGTGCCATTTGTTTTGTTTTTACTACATAATGAGTGTGTAGAAACAGTGGTGTATTAGCATGTATTAAAAGCTTGAAATAACCAGTCAAATCGTCTTTCCATTGTCATCATAGTAACAACAGCCTGAATGTTAAACAACAAAAATATTTGATCATTTTGAAGGTATTCAGATAAATGCTATTTTATTCATTTACATGTTAAACTGACAAAATTTACAACAGAATCCTTTGCAACAATATGGCTGTAATGTAAAAGATGTGTTCATCATCCTTCATTTTCAGTTTTATCATAATCCCCCCCATTCCTGTCTGGCCAGATATCAACACACCTAACATTAATATTTTACCATACACACCCCTTATAGAACTATACTAATGGAAATGCATGCTTTTGTACATCCTATCCATATATATAACCAATGTAACCAACGTTTTCCAGGATAAAGAATCCACCCCTGTACCCATCTCCTCTCCTGAACAAAGAGTGAGTTGCCAACGATTATGATCAATGTTTCGGTGAACATTATCAATAAACTAACTTGCTATTGGCTCTAGATCTCAGTGATTGAACCTAATTGTTATTGGCTTAATTTTGAAACTTGATGGCAAAAATTATTTAAAAGTGAAACAGATTTTACCACTAAATTTGTCAATTTTTTTTTTATACTTTTATGACTATTTGAAAGTCATGTAAATGTTAACTTCCTCCTGCATTTCAGCAGTCAAGCCCGGACCCAGGGGGGTCAAAGTCAGAGGTTAATGAGGTAGCGGGGATGAGGCAGGCCCTCGTCCACTCACAGTCTGAGGTGCGCCAGCTTATACAGGCCAACAAGAACCTTCAACATGAGGTCGAGAGGCTCAATACACTGGTAGGTTTACCGCACCTGCCCCAAGCTGGTCATAACAATAATATTGAGGTGAAAAGATAGCTACAATACAACATAAACTCGTGTGAGCTTTTGAAATCACTAGCAGATCCAGGCAGTGTGCACCCGGTGCTCTTGAAAGTTTAGTTTTTATATCAACTTAGGAGAAAATAATCAATAAAATTCACCAAAAAAGCACCATTTTAGTCTAGAAATTGTTAACATTTTCTTCCCAAACCCTCATACAAAGCATTAAACCAAATAGATTTAGGTTCTGCAGGAAAGGCCCAAGTAAAAACACTAAGTTACGCCTCCTCGAACGTCAAATCCTGGTTCTGCTCCTGGAAATGGCTATGTTTTAACAGAGTCTTATATGTATCTCATATTATAAATGTATAAAGCCCAGAATGGTCACA
Source organism: Mya arenaria (assembly GCF_026914265.1). Taxonomy (NCBI): domain Eukaryota; kingdom Metazoa; phylum Mollusca; class Bivalvia; order Myida; family Myidae; genus Mya; species Mya arenaria. The sequence goes on along the minus strand of NC_069125.1, from coordinate 68,980,683 downwards.
TAGTAAGCAGCACTGTCACATAGTTAGGAGTGATGTCACATAGTAAGCAGCGCTGTCACATAGTAAGCTGCGCTGTCACATAGGTAACAGTGCTGTCACATAGTTAGGAGTGCTGTCACATAGTAAGCAACGCTGTCACATAATAAGCAGCGCTGTCACATAGGTAACAGTGCTGTCACATAGTTAGGAGTGATGACACATAGTTAGGAGTGATGTCACGTAGTTAGGAGCGATGTCACATAGTTAGGAGTGCTGTCACATAGTAAGCAGTGCTGTCACATAGTAAACAGCGCTGTCAAATAGGTAGCAGTGCTGTCACATAGTTAGGAGCAATGTCACATAGTTAGGAGTGCTGTCACATAGTAAGCAGTGCTGTCACATAGTAAACAGCGCTGTCAAATAGGTAGCAGTGCTGTCACATAGTTAGGAGCAATGTCACATAGTTAGGAGTGCTGTCACATAGTAAGCAGTGCTGTCACATAGGCAACAGTACTGTCACATAGGTAACAGTGCTGTCACATAGTTAGGAGAGATGTCACATAGCAAGCAGCCCTGTCACATAGTAAGCAGCGCTGTCAAATAGGTAGCAGTGCTGTCACATAGTTAGAAGCAATGTCACATGGCAAGCAGCGCTGTCACATAGGTAACAGTGCTGTCACATAGTTAGGAGAGATGTCACATAGCAAGCAGCCCTGTCACATAGTAAGCAGCGCTGTCAAATAGGTAGCAGTGCTGTCACATAGTTAGAAGCAATGTCACATGGCAAGCAGCGCTGTCACATAGGTAACAGTGCTGTCATATAGTAAGCAGCGCTGTCAAATAGGTAGCAGTGCTGTCACATAGTTAGAAGCAATGTGACATGGCAAGCAGCGCTGTCACATAGGTAACAGTGCTGTCACATAGTTAGGAGTGATGTCACATAGCAAGCAGCCCTGTCACATAGTAAGCAGCGCTGTCAAATAGGTAGCAGTGCTGTCACATAGTTAGAAGCAATGTGACATGGCAAGCAGCGCTGTCACATAGGTAACAGTGCTGTCACATAGTTAGGAGAGATGTCACATAGCAAGCAGCCCTGTCACATAGTAAGCAGCGCTGTCAAATAGGTAGCAGTGCTGTCACATAGTTAGAAGCAATGTCACATGGCAAGCAGCGCTGTCACATAGGTAACAGTGCTGTCATATAGTAAGCAGCGCTGTCAAATAGGTAGCAGTGCTGTCACATAGTTAGAAGCAATGTGACATGGCAAGCAGCGCTGTCACATAGGTAACAGGGCTGTCACATAGCAACGAGCACTGTCAAATAGCAAGTAGTGCTGTCACATAGCAAGCAGCGCTGTCACATAGCAAGCAACGCTGCCACATAGGAAGCAGCGCTGTCACATAGCAAGCAGCGCTGTCACATAGCAAGCAGCGCTGTCAAATAGCAAGTAGCGCTGTCACATAGCAAGCAGTGCTGTCACATAGTTAGAAGCAATGTCACATGGCAAGCAGCGCTGTCAAATAGCAAGTAGCGCTGTCACATAGCAAGCAGCACTGTCACATAGCAAGTAGCGCTGTCACATAGCAAGCAGCACTGTCAAATAGGTAGCAGTGCTGTCACATAGCAAGCAGCACTGTCAAATAGTTAGAAGCAATGTCACATGGCAAGCAGCGCTTTCAGATAGCAAGCAGTACTGTCACATAGCAAGCAGTACTGTCACATAGCAAGTAGCGCTGTCACATAGCAAGCAGCACTGTCAAATAGGTAGCAGTGCTGTCACATAGCAAGCAGCGATGTCACATAGCAAGCAGCGCTGTCAAATAGGTAGCAGTGCTGTCACATAGCAAGCAGCACTGTTAAATAGGTAGCAGTGCTGTCACATAGCAAGCAGCACTGTCAAATAGGTAGCAGTGCTGTCACATAGCAAGCAGCACTGTCAAATAGGTAGCAGTGCTGTCACATAGCAAGCAGCACTGTCAAATAGGTAGCAGTGCTGTCACATAGCAAGCAGCACTGTCAAATAGGTAGCAGTGCTGTCACATAGCAAGCAGCACTGTCAAATAGGTAGCAGTGCTGTCACCTAGCAAGCAGCACTGTCACATAGCAAGGAGTGTTGTCAAATAGCAAGCAGTGCCAGGCTTCATGATATTGAATATTAATGTTTAAACCAGCAAAATGTCATTAGCTTGTATAAGTGAACTTCTTCCATTACACAATTACAGGTGCATTCACTTGTCCATGAGAATGCCATGCTGCGGGAGCAACAGCAGCATTTGTTACGTGGACAGGGTCCCCCGATACCCAACGGAGGGGTTGAGGGAGAGGATACACTCGGGCGCATCCCGGGCATCCAGACACGTGCCAATAGGAACAGCGGAGGTGCCCGACCACAGTCAATGTTCGAGCCCAGAAACCAAGAGAGATTGTCGCAAAAGTCTAACAAGGTTCTTATTTTAAAATGATTGCTTTGTGTTAGTTTAAGTAGAATTTTTTTTATGTCTTCTTCCATACTTTTTTTAAGGAACTCAAATAGTTTCAAGTTATAATTGTATTAAGAATGATTTGCAAAAGCTTTCTTTAGTAAAATTATTTGGATAAGATATGTAATTTTTACATGTACATATTTCAGAGTCAGTCCAAAGATGACTTGTACCCTGTGCAGTCTGGCAACGAATATCGCCAAATTGAGGAGAACAAGGTGAAAACTATTCTTCAATATATGCCACTTGTTGATATATATATATTTAGTGCCTGTTTTATTATTGTTTTAAAGTAATAGGTTGCTGTTTTTTCACAATTATGTGATATAATTTTCAAATTTTTAAGAACATATAGGTCTCAGTGACGAGGGACATTCATTATACAAGAGCTGAGAAATTATTTTAGATAACACATTTTAGATCCCTCGGAATCATTCATCTAGCAACAAATGTATATACAGTAAAGTTACAGTACCGTATTCCTCTTCCAGTCGTCCAGCTCAGGATCGTCATTTTCTCAGGGCAGCGGAGAGTTGCGGCATGATTCACTCGGTCACTACGACAACCCCATGTCACACTACGATAATCCCAGATCATTACCCATTGAACAAAGTGCAATAAGGTAAGCCTTAAGCATTAATCAGAATTGGAGCCATCATATGCTTTGCTAAAGTACATTATAGTATGCAATAAATGGATTTCATAAATTAATTTCAAAAGGAAGTAAATATTAATTATTGGATTCTCAGAAAATTTAGCTACAAGCTCACAGCTGATATGCATTTTGCATGTGATTTTATTTAAAAATGAAAGAATGTTCTGGTGAAATTATTTTCTTACACGATTAACAAGACCAGGTTGAGTGTGTTTTGATGTTGTGCTTATAATTGTATTTTTCTGTTTTCTTAGAAACAAAGAATGTCATTTTGATGAATCATTGTGTTACCATAGTCATGCCTATTTAAATGCCCACTATGTGTGTGTTCCTTGAGATCAGAGGATGCTTTGATCCAATGACTGTATTCTAATAATCTAACGTATCTCATTCTTGCACTTCCTGTATCTGCAGAGAGCAATGCGAGTACGAGGGCGGCCCCCTGGAGGACATGGAGGGGCTGGAGGGCTACCCTTCCCTTGAACTCCTCATGCAAAAGACGGAGAAAATTACTAAGAAAATCCAGACACTTCTCCTTTCAGCCCAAGAACGCAACATCACAAGGTAGAAGGGGAGTGGGTCTCAAAACTTGTCATGATTCAGGACTTGGTTGAATCTCTTAAAACGTTAAATGGACATTTGAGAAAAAATAATTTTTAAGGGATATGTTTCTTGGATTTTAGAACTGAAACAATTTTTACTGCTTTTTTCGCCATATAAAACAATTCAGTCTAAATCAAAAATTTCTGTAAACTCAGATTAATTATCTACTTTGTCCTGATAAGATTTTTTAACAGGGTAACACATACATATGCCGATATGGGAGATTTGGATGCTTATTTTGTTTTGGAACATGTTTCAGTTATGGTCCCTGTGCCAACAACATCCACGCCGCAGTATTAGAAATGGTTGAGGTCTTCCCAGAGGTCAGTAGCTCACAAGTAGCATAGTAGATCAAAATTATTATTCATGTTAATTAAAAGAAGTAATCGGTTAACTTTGACCAGTAATAAGACTTATTGTGACAACATTCTTACCAAACTCAAATTGTTACAATATACAATAAACGCATTATTCTTTTAAATAAGTTTTTCCATTATTCCACAGAAGCCTGATGAAGAGAGTGTAAAGTGTGCTCTGGGCCAGTTGGTGACAAGTGCTGTCCGTCTGCAGGAGGAGTGCTCCGAGTGTTCAGATATCTCCATGGAAACGGAGGAGTTGACTTTTGACCCCTCCATCAAAACACAACAAGTGATACAATGTGCCTATGACATTGCGAAGTCTGCCAAACAGCTTGTGACCCTCTTTCAATGATGATGGCAGGGAAAACATTCAAATCTAGTTGCCTCCCTTGAACCATTGATAAATGCAATCAATCACAGCCAAGAGTGAATGCATTTACAAAGGAAAAATAACCGATTTCAGAGGTTTATAGTTCAGCTTATCTGATTTGTTAATGAAAAATATTAGCTATTACCATCATCTTGTTAATCAAAGTTGTCGGCAATGTTTTTGATAAGTTCATTTAGGTCACTTCTTAAAATTCTCAGTTCCATCATGTTTCTATCTGAAATACTTCCTTAAGTTACTTCTTTTCTCCTCAGTCCTGTGGAATAAAGAAATGTTTGTTATATGTTGCAATATCCTGTCCTGTGTATATTTTAATGGATTGTTGCTAGTTCTGAGTGAGAGAAACAGGACGGGTCAAAGTAGGACAAGCATCTATGCTCTTCATTTTATGAGGAAGAATCTATCTACATGTAGGTGATGACCATGATAATTTTCCGTAAGGAGGACCTTGACTATCTACCTGTAGGTTATGCTTTTGACCATCAACCTGTAGTGTAGGGGACGACCATGAGCATCTACCAGTAGGGGATGACCTTGAGCATCAACTTGTAGGGGATGAGATTGGGCATCAACCTGTAGGGTATGACCTTGAGCATCTACCAGTAGGGGATGACCTTGAGCATCTACCAGTAGGGGATGACCTTGAGCATCAACTTGTAGGGGATGAGATTGGGCATCAACCTGTAGGGTATGACCTTGAGCATCTACCAGTAGGGGATGACCTTGAGCATCTACCAGTAGGGGATGACCTTGAGCATCTACCAGTAGGGGATGACCTTGACCATCTACCTATAGGGGATGACCTTAAGTATCTACCAGTAGGTGATGGCCTTGACTCTTCTGTCTTACAAATCTCAAGAGCAGCTATATTTATGATTTACACATATGCCGTCTCTAATTTTTTGTCATTAATGTATTCTTTGAAACTATATACATTTGAAATGAACAACTTTTACACACTTTTACTTTTGAATACTAATTAAAGCTATTTTATTGTTTGTGTCCCATGGGAAGCATGGCAGACACAGGGATTCTATTACTTTGTCAGGCAGCACCCTAGATGTCCATGTCACACTTTCGTTTCCAATCAACAACTTTTGAATGACTAGATGAAGAGTGTTAAACCTTTGTGTGAGCATTGTTCATTATCTGTCGATGACCCTTATTGAATAAAGGGTTGAAGGTAAAGGTCATCGTGACATTTTCATGAAAAATTATAGGGGCACCTGACAGGAGACACATCCGTTTCTTGGAATTCTAGTTTGTATGTAGGTATGATTTTGTAAGTATACCTTCATTTCGTAGTTTCTAACCGTCACCAGAATAAGGACCAGTTACGCTTGCCTTTTTATGACAGAACTATGTGTTCTGCTTTCGTATTTCAAAGATAATTCAGTGTTTACATAGGTGTAAGCATCTAAGCAATATAAGTGTTCATGTCTTGTAAGGCTGGAACTTTTTTCAGTTAACTGTTATTATAGGTCATGAAATAAGTATTAAAAAAACAATCTTACGGTTATGATGGTTATGATAAGAATTTTGCCTGCATGATCTTGGTTAACACTATGTTTAACCTGCTCTCATAAAATCATTTAATTAAAGTAGCCTAAGTAGAACTAATACTCATTACTAACCAAGATCTTGACATTTCACAATAACTGATTTCATGACCCATGGAAGTGCAGATTCACGGCCACTTTATGGCAGATATATGATTTTATCCAAAGATTAGTCCGTTAATGTTTGTAGTCATTTAGTTGTACATTATTGTTAATGGACATCACTTATCCCACAAACTTGCAATATATTATTTATTGTTAGTGTATTTTATATTTATTGTTAATGTAACTGTAAATAAATGTACATGCATTCTTACATGCTGCCTAAGATTTCTTAATTTACTTAATTTCAGTCTTTTGCATAGTATTCATTGTTAATATATCATACTCAGCATTTTAAGTATTCATTTTGATTAAATTATAATTGTTCAATTGATTATGCCATTATTAATTTGTAAAATAGGCTAGCATACTTGTGTTTTAAACTCATATTTTACAAGATTATAAATAATATAATTATTTTAACGACCATATACTTTCAGTTTGGAATAAGAAAATTGGTTATAGCTCTTCGAATTTATACATGCATATTTATGATTGTAAAATCTGGATTTTATTAGCCAGCATTTTTGCAGTCCATAGTTAATTGTTTGGAGGAAGCTATGGAAATTAAACCTTAAAGTCCAGTGCAGTTAAAGAAAGCAAAAGTTTATCAGTTACAACATGTATTCAATATATCACCTATTTAATGTCGGGCAGTATGAGTAAGATGAGTTTTGGTTGGTATTTTACCCCTTTTATAGTATTCATGTGCATGCCATGTGTTATATAACATACCCTTCATATGAACAACTTATAAACTGAAATAAAGAAAATAGAAATGAAACAATATGTGGTCTTTTTTTAGCTGACCCAAGCATGAAGTGTTGAAGGTGAGCTATTGTGATTGATCTATGTCCATCGTCTGTCGCTAACAATTGCTTTAGACAACATCCCCTCCTAATCTATATAGGAAAATATGTTATATTCTTCTTGTATGAAACCACCAGGCCCAAACCCTTAATATTTTGTATGTAGCATCATACAGTAGTCCTCTATCAACAACAAAAAAATTAAAAAAATAAATGGGAAAGGGCATACTTTTTTACCATATATATCTATAGTCCAAATCAATATTTTGATATTGTGTGTATGACCTTGCATTCTTTGTATGTTTTCAATAACAAATATGTTTAACCAAATGGTTTAAAACTTTCACTCAGGTGAGCGTTTTAGGGTAATCACGGCCCTCTTGTTAAATTTTTTTTTTTATTTAATTCTAAGTTGTGATCAAAAAGTTCGCGCCCATAGAGTAATGACTGTGCAAAATACAGTAGATGTTTAAATGCAGTAGTGGTAAAAGATGATGAAAAATGCATACCATCAAAAATGATTCTGTATGTATAAAACAAGGAATCTTTTTACAATCAGGCACTTGATTATCATCAATTTGACATATAATTATACCACATGTTAAAAGTACATCTCTAAACTTAAACGCCCACTCCGTATACGTGTTAAATACAAAATGGTTAAGAATGTATATTAAGGATATACTGCAACGACTGATTTGTGACGAAAACAATGTTTGCCAGTTTAAATTGAATACGGGTCGATACCTGCAAATAAAGTTAAAATGTAGAACTTGTCTGTTTTATTCATAACTACTCGCTATATGCATCACCGCATCACTACCATATGCCTTCTATTATATTTAAAAGTCAATTTCACCATTAACACATATTTTCAGTAGCGGCGAAGCTGATGAAATGCAAAAGTTAAATTGTAGAACTTGTCTGTTCTATTCATAACTACTCGCCATATGCATCACCGCATCAATACCATATATGTTTTCAAGTAGGATAGTGAATTGTTGGGCTTCGACTGTAACGAATTATCATTTTTGATGGAAGATGTCGACAGTATCGGGAGAGGGCGACAATATCGTGTAACGTGCATTATGGTACTGACTGGACAAGCTTATCATAAAGTGTATTTTCATTAGTAAGCATTACTTCGACGAATGCTTCAAATAGTTGTTAAATAAATCGCACCGATTATGGTATGTAGCGATTTGTGCATGTATTATAATATTAAAGTTAATTAACACCTGTATAGTGTGCTAAGTTTTAAGTGGAATCAAGACTGAAATCGGTTCACGATACAGGCAATGTCGGCGGGTGTGGGTCTTACCACCAGTGCGTTTATATTGTTACTTCCATTTACTGCCCCTTTAAGAATTATACATGTATGCACGTTAAATTCGTGAGAAAAATGCATATAACAATTTTAAGTCCTTTGTTTATGTAAAAAAACAATACTCGTGTTCTTGCAGTTGATGGGTGTGGGTATCATCATCGTGGGGAAGTATGTGGACTCGGAGATCAGCAAGAACGAGAACGTCATGGAGCTCCTAGTACTAGTAAATACACATTAATAAGGAAATGCAGCTGTTTTATTTTCAAGGAAAATCATGTACCACTGGTAGTTGTGTCGACAACATATTTATTTCAGTACATAGGCATCATCCTCCTCGTCATAATCGTTGAAATTGCCGTGGTCAGCTTGTGGGTCAAGCTTTTCCGAGAGGTATGTACTTTATACCCGTAGACATCTACATAATAATGAAATACGAGATAAACAGAACATTCCTTAAATGACAGTCCCCTGTAATTTGTATTACTTTTACGGAAAAAACGCGCTATAAAACTGGCTATGCTTACTTAAATATTGGTAGAGCTATGCATTTTTTTCTCCACATGTTCGTCATAAATCATATCAGAGCAGTTATATTATATGATACTGTTTGGATCCATAGGTGGACTACGCCCTGGAGAGCCTGCTCCTGGATCTACTGAAGGAGTACACGGGGTTCTCCGACATCACCGTCTACACTGTGGGCTGGGACTTCATCTTCATACTCGTATGTATAATAACATACTCGCTACCCTGGCTACTCATAACATACATCTTTCAATACCCTGGCCAAGTTGACTGCAGATACCTCGTCCTCGTGAAATCCAGACGTTAAACTTGACGCCTGAGATACACCCCTCAAACCTTTCGGTCATGAAATCGGGGACGGAAAATGCCAAGGAATAATCAATCATTCCTTAAAAAGTTGCGCTCTGATATTTTCCCACGGTTTATTCTGAAGAATAATGTGGGTTCCGACGATGGTATACTAGCATCAATAGTGAACTGTCTAAATACCAATGCTTTATTAGTTTAGTCTGACTTTAATACATCATACTCATCCCTAACCTGAATATATATCAAAGCGCGAGGCACTGAAAGACTATCTGCGGGCAAATATATGAGAGGTGCAAATTTTATTTGAACTATGGGAATGGGTGAAGGGCACATTGATAAAAGTGAAAAATGTGCCGAGGGCCATGAGCGCTTTTGCCCACACTGGGTGAGGAAACAACAACATCTTTACCTATTTTATGCCGTCTTGTGTCATTTTGTTTATGTTAATGTCACTTCAATCGTCGTAAACTCACCTCCCCATGTATTTAATGTGACAATGCATGCTAAATATTTTTCGTTGCTAGATATCATACGATAGGAAAATACAATACATCATATATCATTTCCTTTAATGAACATACACGTTTTGTTTAAGGAAAATCATTTTTTTACAAACAACTTCAGCAATAATTCCATTCAAGATGCACAGCTTATCACTTAAGTCGACGTACCCCCATGTATTTAAAGATACAAACTGAGCCTTAGCAGACTTTACCGAATGTTACGCACTAAAGGGGGATGGTGTGGGATGGGGAATATCCCTGTAGCCGGTTGGGGGTTCGCGGGGGGGGGGGGTATACCCAGTGGAAAACAATGGAAAATGGAACGAACATGTTGAGCTCTGAGGTGTATTTGGAGGGATTAATAGGTTCGAGGCCGTGGACCTAGTTACCAAGTGATTGATTTCGGCTCAGAAAGCTATCTATCACAGGGAAGCAACGTTTTCTTCGGCTGCTCTTCCTTTTATTCTGATATCAATTTTTAGCTTAGCCCTCGACCTTTCATTTTTCAAATTAATGTTACGCACATGCGTAAGTGTGTAACGCTGGCTACGCCCCTGACAATGCATGCCCCTTTCAATCGCTTCTAAAGATTTTCAGTGCTTTGATTATATATCATACGTTATGCAAGTTTTATTAACATACACGTTTTAACTGTTTAAGGAAAATGATTTTATTTTTACGAATAACTTTAGCAATAATTCCTATCCGATTGAAAATGCAGAGCTTATCAGATGGTCGTTTTCCCGCGGTGAGGCCAAACATGTGGTCAGTTAATGTATGTAGAAACTATTTTTAGAAAATCAGTCAGTTAATGTAGTTGAAACTATTTCTAGATTATCGGAAATTGTCTGTTCTAAGAATGGGAATATGATTGTGCCTTTTCAAGTATTGATAAATAAATGTTATTTATGTTTTATGTAAGTATCTGTGTAGAAATAATACTGTTGCTGTTATGAGTGCTTTGCACTCTTTGGGTGTTTTACAGGTTAAATCCGAACTACTTTGCTTCATCAAAAGTAAGCATAACTCACTGTCGTATCAGGGAATGTGTGTTAGAATAAATTGAAAGGCTAATGTCCAAAACTATGCCAAGAATACACCGGAACGAAGCTTCTACGCAAAAATGTGAACATCTTATTAGAATCATCTTATTAGAAAAGTATACGCCTAAAATCATAGAATGAATAGTATTTTGTTTTTGTATAGCAGGCAAATCATAGTATTTTAAGCATTAGCAACGCGAAACCTGGGATACAACTATTTTGACTTTCAGACAATCATTTTTGTTTCTTATCTCATAAAAGTTATATTAGAAATACACCCTTACAAATGAGCGTGCTTCATTGTTACACAAGGTTATAATAACAAACCCTGCAGGCGATGGTACACTTGCGGTCGGTATTAATTTCTAAAACATCTTGGTCTGAACTCAGAGTGAATATCAGTATGTTACCTTCCTACCAGAGCATCTATTATTTTGACCCACACTAATCTGATAAATATAACGATCTATAAATAGTTATATTCTGCTAAAAATAAAACGCCGGAATACAGAAATACAGCGCGGAAATAGCTGAACAATCAAGAACACATACTCGGATAATCTATTTTTATGGTTTCGACGTCATTCTGCTACTAAACATAGAGCGCATTGAGACAAAAATGGGTTAAAACGACATGGATAGAAGTAGTTCTTTAGAGTTTGCGGTCTTAAGACTACCTGCGCGTATGCGCAGATAGTCTAAAAACTGTACTCGTCTAAACGTCGATCGTCAGACCAAACAGACAAGAGTTTACAATATACAAATCCCAAATATGTTTATTATATTGGCATGTTTAAAATAGATTTTATCATGCATTTTGTAATGATAACCACTAAATAAGATTGATTGCATCTTTGATACAGGTGTTCGGAGTTTCAATATGAAAACAAATATGTTCGTTACTCTATTATAACATAAATTGCAGTTTGATTGCTGTGGAGTGCACCCAATAACCGCGTCCTCGAATGATTTTGAGACGCTTCCGTCAGCGTTTTGGTCGAACGGTGACCGCGGAAGTGACGTCATCCCGCATGCGTGCTGCAAGGATGTGGCCGTTAAAAACTACCTTAACTACACAAACACAGACTGCACTGTGAACTTGCAAGACTATCATACATCGGTATGTAGTTACTAGGCACACCGACAGTAAAACTCTTCCATCATGAATCATCAAATCACTAGAATCCCGCGGAATTGAATGTGTCGCCTATTTAGTGTGCCTTACATAGTCAAACCAGTAATATAACAAATATTATTGCATAAGGAGCGAACTGTTTATTAGTTTATTGATGTACCGAGGAGTTTTGGCACACAATCTAACATAACCAAGATGTATGTCCAAACACATTCTCATCAAGTTTCATTAGCAATGAGTAATAAATGATGAATATTATTTACAAACACTGTCACCAAGTTTAACAATACATACTCCAGTTATTGCCTGTACAAGGTTTGGCTGACGTCGTCGACGAAGAGTTGTGTTTAAGACGACACGAAAACAATCACAGGACAAAGTCATCCTAGGTTTCAACAACTCAATGCAATATTTATCATGCGAATTTTTGCAATTAATTTCGTAAATAAACGGACTTGTTGTTATTGAACGTTTATATGAAAGGTGACAATTCTTAATAACAGTATTTGCCATAATTTCTTCGTTGTATCTTCTTTCGTTTCAGCTAGTATAGTTCCATCACGTTAAGTTATTTCTGATGTAGCTGTCAAATCTCTGTCATTCCAGGGTTGCTATGACGCATTTGATCGAATTTTCAACCAGCTAGGTTCGGCGGCTGTTTCCGTCGCAAGTCTGTTAGTTCTAGCAGAGGTAACACCCAAGTATTGCATTATTTAACAATTGTTGACTTCCGCCATCAATCGATATGATGAATACAATCTCCTTTATGGCAAAAATAATGTGTTTGACCTGAGTTGGTGGACTTAAAAAGATTTCAGTGTTTTCATTCCGAAATTAGACTAGCACTCATCATACAGTTCAAAATGTTCTTTTTAGACCTCAATTAAATGTTGCCTTCCATTGTTTCAGCTTGGTGCAATATTCTTCAGTGTGATTATAATAATTGCGGTTTTCAAGAAGAAAAGAGCCGGTCTTGTTTGAAAGAAACCTAAATGCAGACCTGCAGCTGTTTCCAGATGTTCTAGTCTGGACATTACTTTCAGTTTTTTTAGCATTTACATACATATCTCTTTTTTATACTTTTACAATATAATAAAAGTGTTTTCGTGTGTGTTGCGTTCAGTGCACTTAGAAGTTAGCAGGTATTCAATTCATGAACATATCAATTCAAGTCTGTATACGACTATTGCCTTCCAGTTATTAGCGGGGAAATAATATAATTCAAAAGTTGATCGATACGTTTGAATGATTGTCAAATTAATATCTAGTTATAATTCTATTGAATCTGGATTTTATAAGCCAGCATTTTTGCAGTCCATAGTGAATTGTTTGGAGGTACCTATGGATATTAAATCTTCAAGCCCAGTGCAGTTTAAGAAAGCGGAAGTTTATCAATTACAACATGTACATGTATTCAATATATCACCTATTTAATGTCAGACAGTATAAGTAAGATGAGTTTTGGTATTTTATCCCTTTTATAGTATGCATGTGCATGCCATGTGTTATATAATATACCCTTCATATGAACAACTTATAAACTTAAATAAAGAAAATAGAAATGAAACAATATGTGGTCATTTTAGCTGACCAAAGCATGAAGTGTTGAAGGTGAGCTATTGTGATCGATCTATGTCCATCGTCTGTCGTCAACGATTGCCTTAGACAACATCCCCTCCTAATCTATAAAGGGAAATATGTTATATTCTTCTTGTATGAAACCACCAATGCCAAACCCTTAATATTTTGTATGTAGCATCATACAGGAGTCCTCTATTAAGTTTGTTCACCCTCCCCCGCCAAAAAAAATAAAATAATAATAATAAAAAAAAAAAAAAAAAACCCTAATAAAATTACAAATATAAATGGGAAAGGACATACTTTTTTTAACATATAGCTATAGTCCAAATCAATATTTTGATATTGTGTGTATGACCTTGCATTCTTTGTATGTTTTCAATAACAAATATGTTTAACCAAATGGTTTAAAACTTTCACTCAGGTGAGCGTTTTAGGGCAATCATGGCCCTCTTGTGAAAAAAAAAAAATAATTCTAAGTTGTGGTAAAAAAGTTCGCGCCCATAGAGTAATGACTGTGCAAAATACAGTAGATGTTTAAATGCAGTAGTGGTAAAAGATTGACGAAAATGCATACCATCAAAATTGATTCTGTATGTATAAATTTGACATACATATAATTATACCACATGTTAAAAGTACATCTCTTAACTTAAACGCCCACTCCGTATGTACGTGTTAAATACAGAATGATAAAGAATGTATAAGCATATAAGACCACTTTTTGACTATTGAATTTAACGTCAGTAACACATTTTTTGCAATAGCGGCGAAACTGATTTAATGCAAAAGTTAAATTGTAGAACTTGTCTGTTCTATTCATAACTACTCGCTTTATGCATCACCGCATCAATACCATGTGTATTCAAGTAGGACAGTGAATTGTTGGGCTTCGACTGTAACGAATTATCATTTTTGATGGAAGATGTCGACAATATCGGGAGAGGGCGACAATATCGTGTAACGTGCATTTTTTGTACTGACTGGACAAGCTTATCATAAAGGGTATTTTCATTAGTAAGCATTACTTCGACGAATGCTTCAAATAGTTAAAAACGCACCGTCTATCAAACCGAACTTCAAGCCTGCAACCAAGATGAGGCGATCTAGAGAATCTCAGAAGATGGGTGGTGGAGGGACTAAGACCGCCCAAAACGGACCCGACAACTCCTTACTCACGTTGCTCGCTAACGTCGGCATCGTCGTGCTCGTCATTCTGAACATCTTATCACTGGTATGTAGCGATTTGTGCATGTATTATAATATTAAAGTTAATTAACACTTGTATAGTGTGCTAAGTTTTAAGTGGAATCAAGATTGAAATCGGTTCACGATACAGGCAATGTCGGCGGGTAAGGGTCTTACCACCAGTGCGTTTATTTTGTTACTTCCATTTACTGCCCCTTTAAGAATTATACATGTATGCACGTTAAATTCGTGAGAAAAATGCATATAACAATTTTAAGTCCTTTGTTTATGTAAAAAAACAATGCTCGTGTTCTTGCAGTTGTTGGGTGTGGGTATCATCATCGTGGGGAAGTATGTGGACTCGGAGATCAACAAGAACGAGAACGTCATGGAGCTCCTCGAGCTCGTGGACTTTGGCGACTTCAACCTCCGCACGCTCGTCGATGTGCTGATCATCATCATATTTATCGTCGGGGCGTTTGCCATTGTTCTATCGCTCATAGGCGGCATTGGCGCGTTCTTCACATTACGTGTTCTCTTGTTTCTTGTGAGTATCCGAACCGTTACTTAGTTTAAATCTATTAAATACAAATTATTAAGGAATGCAGCTGTATTATTTTCAAGGAAAATCATGTATCCCTGGTAGTTGTGTCGACAACATATCTATTTCAGTACATAGGCATCATCCTCCTTGTCATAATCGTTGAAATTGCCGTGGTCAGCTTGTGGGTCAAGCTTTTCCGAGAGGTATGTACTTTATACCCGTAGACATCTACATAATAATGAAATACGAGATAAACAGAACATTCCTTAAATGACAGTCCCCTGTAATTTGTGTTACTTTTACGGAAAAAACGCGCTATATAAATGGCTATGCTAACTTAAATATTGGTAGAGCTATGCATTTTTTTCTCCACATGTTCGTCATAAATCATATCAGAGCAGTTATATTATATGGTACTGTTTGGATCCATAGGTGGACTACGCCCTGGAGAGCCTGCTCCTGGATCTACTGAAGGAGTACACGGGGTTCTCCGACATCACCGTCTACACTGTGGGCTGGGACTTCATCTTCATACTCGTATGTATAATAACATACTCGCTACCCTGGCTACTCATAACATATTTCTTTGAATACCCTGGCCAAGTTGACTGCAGATACCTCGTCCTCGTGAAATCAAGACGTTAAAATGGACGCCTGAGATACACCCTTCAAACCTTTCGGTCATGAAATCGGGGACAGAAAATGCCAAGGAATAATCATTCCTTAAAAAGTTGCGCTCTGATATTTTCCCACGGTTTATTCTGAAGAGTAATGTGGGTGCCGACGATGGTATACTAGCATCAATAGTGAACTGTCTTAATACCAATGCTTTATTAGTTTAGTCTGACTTTAATACATCATACTCATCCCTAACCTGAATATATATATCAAAGCACGAGGCACTGAAAGACTATCTGCGGGCAAATATATGAGAGGTGCAAATTTTATTTGAACTATGGGAATGGGTGAAGGGCACATTGATAAAAGTGAAAAATGTGCCGAGGGCCAAGAGCGCTTTTGCCCACACTGGGTGAGGAAACAACAACATCTTTACCTATTTTATGCCGTCTTGTGTCATTTTGTTTATGTAAATGTCACTTCAATCGTAGTAAACTCCCCTCCCCATGTATTTAATGTGACAATGCATGCTAAATATTTTTCGTTGCTAGATATCATACGATAGGAAAATACAATACATCATATATCATTTCCTTTAATGAACATACACGTTTTGTTTAAGGAAAATCATTTTTTTACAAACAACTTCAGCAATAATTCCATTCAAGATGCACAGCTTATCACTTACGTCGACGTACCTCCATGTATTTAAAGATACAAACTGAGCCTTAGCAGACTTTACCGACCAAAAGGGGGAGGGTGTGGGATTGGGAATATCCCTGTAGCCGGTTGGGGGTTCGCGGGGGGGGGGGGTATACCCAGTGGAAAACAATGGAAAATGGAACGAACATGTTGAGCTCTGAGGTGTATTTGGAGGGATTAATAGGTTCGAGGCCGCGGACTTACCAAGTAGTTACCAAGTGATTGATTTCGGCTCAGAAAGCTATCTATCACAGGGAAGCAACGTTTTCTTTGGCTGCTCGTATCAGGGAATGTGTGTTAGAATAGATTGAAAGGCTAATGTCCAAAACTATGCCAAGAATACACCGGAACGAAGCTTCTACGCAAAAAATGTGAACATCTTATTAGAAAAGTATACGCCTAAAATCATAGAATGAATAGTATTTTGTTTTTGTATAGCAGGCAAATCATAGTATTTTAAGCATTAGCAACGCGAAACCTGGGATACAACTATTTTGACTTTCAGACAATCATTTTTGTTTCTTATCTCATAAAAGTTATATTAGAAATACACCCTTACAAATGAGCGTGCTTCATTGTTACACAAGGTTATAATAACAAACCCTGCAGGCGATGGTACACTTGCGGTCGGTATTAATTTCTAAAACATCTTGGTCTGAACTCAGAGTGAATATCAGTATGTTACCTTCCTACCAGAGCATCTATTATTTTGACCCACACTAATCTGATAAATATAACGATCTATAAATAGTTATATTCTGCTAAAAATAAAACGCCGGAATACAGAAATACAGCGCGGAAATAGCTGAACAATCAAGAACTCATACTCGGATAATCTATTTTTATGGTTTCGACGTCATTCTGCTACTAAACATAGAGCGCATTGAGACAAAAATGGGTTAAAACGACATGAATAGAAGTAGTTCTTTAGAGTTTGCGGTCTTAAGACTACCTGCGCGTATGCGCAGATAGTCTAAAAACTGTACTCGTCTAAACGTCGATCGTCAGACCAAACAGACAAGAGTTTACAATATACAAATCCCAAATATGTTTATTATATTGGCATGTTTAAAATAGATTTTATCATGCATTTTGTAATGATAACCACTAAATAAGATTGATTGCATCTTTGATACAGGTGTTCGGAGTTTCAATATGAAAACAAATATGTTCGTTACTCTATTATAACATACATTGCAGTTTGATTGCTGTGGGGTGCACCCAATAACCGCGTCCTCGAATGATTTTGAGACGCTTCCGTCAGCGTTTTGGTCGAACGGTGACCGCGGAAGTGACGTCATCCCGCATGCGTGCTGCAAGGATGTGGCCGTTAAAAACTACCTTAACTACACAAACACAGACTGCACTGTGAACTTGCAAGGCTATCATACATCGGTATGTAGTTACTAGGCACACCGACAGTAAAACTCTTCCATCATGAATCATCAAATCACTAGAATCCCGCGGAATTGAATGTGTCGCCTATTTAGTGTGCCTTACATAGTCAAACCAGTAATATAACAAATATTATTGCATAAGGAGCGAACTGTTTATTAGTTTATTGATGTACCGAGGAGTTTTGGCACACAATCTAACATAACCAAGATGTATGTCCAAACACATTCTCATCAAGTTTCATTAGCAATGAGTAATAAATGATGAATATTATTTACAAACACTGTCACCAAGTTTAACAATACATACTCCAATTATTGCCTGTACAAGGTTTGGCTGACGTCGTCGACGAAGAGTTGTGTTTAAGACGACACGAAAACAATCACAGGACAAAGTCATCCTAGGTTTCAACAACTCAATGCAATATTTATCATGCGAATTTTTGCAATTAATTTCGTAAATAAACGGACTTGTTGTTATTGAACGTTTATATGAAAGGTGACAATTCTTAATAACAGTATTTGCCATAATTTCTTCGTTGTATCTTCTTTCGTTTCAGCTAGTATAGTTCCATCACGTTAAGTTATTTCTGATGTAGCTGTCAAATCTCTGTCATTCCAGGGTTGCTATGACGCATTTGATCGAATTTTCAACCAGCTAGGTTCGGCGGCTGTTTCCGTCGCAAGTCTGTTAGTTCTAGCAGAGGTAACACCCAAGTATTGCATTATTTAACAATTGTTGACTTCCGCCATCAATCGATATGATGAATACAATCTCCTTTATGGCAAAAATAATGTGTTTGACCTGAGTTGGTGGACTTAAAAAGATTTCAGTGTTTTCATTCCGAAATTAGACAAGCACTCATCATACAGTTCAAAATGTTCTTTTTAGACCTCAATTAAATGTTGCCTTCCATTGTTTCAGCTTGGTGCAATATTCTTCAGTGTGATTATAATTATTGCGGTTTTCAAGAAGAAAAGAGCCGGTCTTGTTTGAAAGAAACCTAAATGCAGACCTGCAGCTGTTTCCAGATGTTCTAGTCTGGACATTACTTTCAGTTGTTTTAGCATTTACATACATATCTCTTTTTTTATACTTTTACAATATAATAAAAGTGTTTTCGTGTGTGTTGCGTTCAGTGCACTTAGAAGTTAGCAGGTATTCAATTCATGAACATATCAATTCAAGTCTGTATACGACTATTGCCTTCCAGTTATTAGCGGGGAAATAATATAATTCAAAAGTTGATCGATACGTTTGAATGATTGTCAAATTAATATCTAGTTATAATTCTATTGAATATGGATTTTATAAGCCAGCATTTTTGCAGTCCATAGTGAATTGTTTGGAGGTACCTATGGAAGTTAATCCTTCAAGCCCAGTGCAGTTAAAGAAAGCGAAAGTTTATCAGTTATAACATGTACATGTATTCAATAAATCACCTATTTAATATCAGACAGTATAAGTAAGATGAGTTTTGGTATTTTACCCCTTTTATAGTATGCATGTGCATGCCATGACTGTGTTAATAACATACCCTTCATATGAAGAACTTATAAACTGAAATAAAGAAAATAGAAATGAAACAATATGTGGTCATTTTAGCTGACCTAAGCATGAAGTGTTGAAGGTGAGCTATTGTGATCGATCTATGTCCATCGTCTGTCGTTAACAACACCCCCTCCTAATCTATATAGGGAAATATGCTATATTCTTCTTGTATGAAACCATCAGGCCCAAACCCTTAATATTTTGTATGTAGCATCATACAGTAGTCCTCTATCAACCTCACTCCCCTCCCCCCCCCCCTAAAAAAAAATAATAAACAAAAAAAATAAAAAAAAAAATGGGAAAGGACATATTTTTTTTACCATATATATCTATAGTCCAAATCAATATTTTGATATTGTGTGTATGACCTTGCTTTCTTTGTATGTTTTCAATAACAAATATGTTTAACCAAATGGTTTAAAACTTTCACTCAGGTGAGCGTTTTAGGGTAATCACGGCCCTCTTGTTAAATTTTTTTTTTTATTTAATTCTAAGTTGTCATCAAAAAGTTCACATATAGTAAATGACTGTGCAAAATACAGTAGATGTTTAAATGCAGTAGTGGTAAAAGATGATGAAAAATGCATACCATCAAAATTGATTCTGTATGTATAAAACAAGGAATCTTTTTGCAATAGGCACTTGATTATCATCAATTATACCACATGTTAAAAGTACATCTCTAAACTTAAACGCCCACTCCGCATACGTGTTAAATACAGAATGATATCTTGACTTAAGAATGTATAAGCATAATTATACTGCAACGACTGATCTGTGACGCGAACAATGTTTGCCAGTTAAAAGGTTTAGTGAACGAGGTTATGGTTAGAAGTGCCCTATACCATTAAAGTTGAATACGGGTCGATACTGAGGTTCGATATATAGTACATGAATCATATGTGAACAATCTGGGTTAAAGTACCTGGTTGCAGAGCTATGCTAACTTTAAATCAGAGTGGATAGCTTAATGCTCTTATGACGGAATTATATTATTTATATATTAACATCTATTTGCAATAGGGGCGAAGCTAATGAAATGCAAATAATGTGCAGTGTGTTTTTGGAGTACGACCATGATGTAATGTGTTTCTTGGTGTAGGACTTGGCTGTTTAATTTCTCAATACTCGCTTAATGCATCACCGCATCAATACCATATTTATTCAAACGAGTTATCATTTTTGATGGAAGATGTCGACATTATCGTGTAACGTGCATTATTGTACTGACTGGACAAGCTTTCCATAAAGTGCATTTTCATTATTTAAGCATTACTTCGACGAATGCTTCAAATAGTCGTTAAATAAATCGCACCGTCCATCAAACCGAACTTCAAGCCAGCAACCAAGAGGAGGCGATCTAGAAAATCTCAGAAGATGGGTGGTGGAGGGACTAAGACCGCCCAGAACGGGCCCGACAACTCCTTACTCACGTTCCTCGCTAACGTCGGCATCGTCGTGCTCGTCGTTCTGAACATCTTATCGCTGGTATGTAGCGATTTGTGCCTCAATATTATAATATTAAAATTAATTTATACCTAAAGATTGTGCTAACTTTTAAGTAGAATCAAGTTTGAAACCCGTTCAAGCAATGTCGGCGGTTAAGGGTCTTACCACCAGAGCGTATATATTGTTACTTCCATTGACTGCCCCTTTAAGAATTATACATGTATACGTTTAATTCGTGGACAAAATGCAGAACACTTTTAAGTCCTATGTTTATGTAAAACAGCCCGCCCCGCCTCCTCATAATGCACGACGTGTACTTGCAGTTGTTGGGTGTGGGTATCATCATCGTGGGGAAGTATGTGGACTCGGAGATCAGCAAGAACGAGAACGTCATGGAGCTCCTCGAGCTCGTGGACTTTGGCGACTTCAACCTCCGCACGGTCGTCGATGCGCTGATCATCATCATATTTATCGTCGGAGCGTTTGCCATTGTTCTATCACTCATAGGCGGCATTGGCGCGTTCTTCACACTACGTGTTCTCTTGTTTCTTGTGAGTATCCGAACCGTTACTTAGTTTAAATCTATTAAATACAAATTATTAAGGAATGCAGCTGTATTATTTTCAAGGAAAATCATGTACCACTGGTAGTTGTGTTGACAACATATCTATTTCAGTACATAGGCATCATCATCCTCGTCATAATCGTTGAAATTGCCGTGGTCAGCTTGTGGGTCAAGCTTTTACGAGAGGTATGTACTTGATACCAGTAGACTTCTACATAATAATGAAATACGAAATAAACAGAACATTCCGTAAATGACAGTCCCCTGTAATTTGTATTACTTTTACGGAAAAACGCGCTATATAACTGGCTATGCTAACTTAAATACGGTACTGGTAGAGCTATGCATTTTTTTCTTCACATGTTCGTCATAAATCATATCAGAGCAGTTATATTATATGATACTGTTTGGATCCATAGGTGGACTACGCCCTGGAGACCCTGTTCCTGGACCTACTGAAGGAGTACACGGGATTCTCCGACATCACCGTCTACACTGTGGGCTGGGACTTCATCTTCATACTCGTATGTATAAAAGCATACTCGCTACCCTGGCTACTCATAACATACACCATTGAATACCCTGACCAAGTTGACTGCAGATACTTCGTCCTCGTGAAATCCAGACGTTAATATGGACGCCTGAGATACACCCCTCAAACCTTTCGGTCATGAAATCGGGGACGGGAAATGCCAAGGAATAATCATTCCTTAAGAAGTTGCGCTCTGATATTTTCCCATGGTTTATTCCGATGAGTAATGTGGGTTCCGACGATGGTATAATAGCATTAATAGTGAACTTCGTAACTATCAATGCTTTATTAGTTTAGTCCGACTTTAATTCATCATACCAATTTCTAGTCTGGATATATAAAACTGTACTCGTCTAACCGTCGATCGTTAGACCGAACAGACCAGAAATTACAATATCCAAATCCCAAATATGTTTATTATATTGGCATCATTAAAAATAGATTTAATCATGCATTTTGTAATGATAACCACTAAATACGATTGATTGCATCGTTGATAAGAGTGTCCCGAGTTTCAATATGAAAACAAATATGTTCGCTACTCTATTATAACATATATTGCAGTTTGATTGCTGTGGAGTGCACCCAATAACAGCGTCCTCGAATGATTTTGAGACGCTTCCGTCAGCGTTTTGGACGAACGGTGACCGCGGAAGTGACGTCATCCCGCATGCGTGCTGCAAGGATGTGGCCGTTGACAACTACCTTAACTACACAAACACAGACTGCACTGTGAACTTGCAAGGATATCATACATCAGTATGTAGTTACTAGATGCACTCGGACAGTAAAACTCTTCCATTTTAAATATTATAATTCCTCGGAATTGAATGTGTCGCCTATTTAATGTGCCTACCACAGTCAAACCAATTCTAGTAGATATTTTATTGTAAAAGGAGCAAAATTTGTAATTAATTGAGGTACTGAGGTGATCTGACCCATAATCAAATATATCCAACATAGTATGCCCATAAATAATCTCACCAAGTTTTATCATGAATGGGTAATAAAATAAGTTTATAATTAAACAAGACTAACTTGACCGAGTCATTATGGCCCAATATACTGTCACCAAGTTTCGTCATGAGTGGACAAAATATTCTTAATTTACAATCTGCCCAAGGTTTAGCTGACGTCGTCGACGCAGAGTAATTCCTATTACGACACAAAAATAAACCAAAACAATCACAGATGTAAGGTTTCAACACAACATTTGACGTTAAGCATATACCGTTTTTCCTATTAATTTCGTAAAAAAAACATATTTATCCCGGTCACGGTTGTTGTTGCTGAACGTAAAAATGAAAGGGGACAATTCTAATACACATGTTTCCCTATTTCCTTTGTTTTATCTACTTCCATTTCAGAAAGTATAGTTCTGTTGTTGTTTACATGTGTGGTGTAGCTGTCGTATCTCTATCATTCCAGGGTTGCTATGACGCATTTGATCGAACGTTCAACCAGCTAGGTTCGGCGGCTGTTTCCGTCGCAAGTCTGTTAGTTCTAGCAGAGGTAACGCCATGTATTGCATTATCTACCAATTGTTGATTTCCTCCATAAATCGATATGATGAATACAATTTCTTCAATAGCTTTAATCACTCCGGTCACAAACTTGTATTTGACCTCAGCTGGTGGGCTTAGAGTTCAATGTTTTTATTCCGAAATTAGACAGCACTTATCATACTGTTCAAAATGTACTGTTTAGACCTCAATTAAATGTTTTCTTCCATTTTTCAGCTTGGTGCAATATTCTTCAGTGTGATTATAATAATTGCGGTTTTCAAGAAGAAAAGAGCCGGTCTTGTTTGAAAGAAACCTAAATGCAGACCTGCAGCTGTTTCCAGATGTTCTAGTCTGGGCATAACTTTCAGTTCTATTAAGTATTTACATACATATCTCAGGTTTTTTTTTATACTTTTATAATATAATAAAAGTGTTTGCGTGTGTGTTACGTTCAGTGCACTTAGAAGTTAGCAGGTATTCATGAACATATCAATTCAAGTCTGTATACGACTTATGCCTGTCAGTCTGTTTCAACTCTGTACAGGGTTAAATTAGCGGGGAAATAATATAATTCAAAAGTTGATACGTTTGAATGATTATTTAACTGTAACAAGTATGTCTTGTGAGGTGGAAGATGTATAAAATTTGTCCAAAGGTTTGTGTATATAGGTCTTTGCAATGACAGAGTCTACTGCATTGCCTCAACTCATTAAATGTCCTTTGAATACCTCATAAGATCTCCAGCAAAACACATGGACCATGTACTCAACAGGCGTAACAACTGGAACATCAGCATCATGTTGCGTTAATAAAGAAGCTTCATCCAAATATAAAATAAAACAAGACGGCATAACAGAAAGCACAACAGCAAAAGCAGATCAAGTTATGTTAAATCTTTCAAACTCTTTTAAGACATATATAAACATATTAAAACATGCATTTATCCAAAAAATAATGTCGGATCCATCCCAGCATTAATTGAACTACTTCATTAATTGTACATAAAGATAGGAGTGAACCCAGCAATAGTTTACTAGTATATAAAGTCATCTATAAACTGCATACAGCTGCATGCATCTCTATAAGGTATGTTGGGTACAAGTCAGCACACAGGGGGCACTCTACTTGAACTTCTCCCTGGGGCTCTGCGGCTCCTGCACCTGGTTGGTTCCAAGGCTGCCTACTAGCTACGGAATAATTTGAATTGGAAGTTACACAGGATTCTGTAATCCCACCATCATCACTGATTGCACTGTAACCCAGCCCTCTGGCTGAACCTATCTGACTAGACTGTGATCCTCTGTGACTGGTACTTTGACCTACACTGCTTGCACTATTGTTTCCCAGCACTGACAGACTCTGACTAGATTGACTTCTATTATGATTCTGAACTACTGTACTACTGGTCTGCAGGGAATTCCTGCTATATTTTTCCAACATAAACTGTTGAGACTCCAATACCGGACTCGTCATATCGGAGTTCACAAGAGAGCTGCATGTACCATTACTCTCACTGTTTCTACAAACTGTGTCAGTTTTCCCCGATGTCTGCCGTTGAAGTCTCCTTTCAGCAGCCTGGAGCCATGGGGGCGATTCTAATCCGCTGGCGGACTCACTCCCAGATATTGTTGGTGATTCAGAGCCCTTAAAACCTGAGCCCAGTTTCTGCCCTGTACAGGTAGCGTTTTGATTGGCCAATACCTTCTCTGTCGCTGGACTTGTTGGATTAGTTTGGTTGCCATTCAAAATCTGCCATCGTTTACATTTTGTCTGGTGCATAGACAGGGATGATGCGGCAAAGTGCTCTGAAAAATATTGTGGAAACTCTACAGTGATTATAAATACACAAGGTATAATAATAACAAGTTTAACTTAACACTAATGTGAACATGCCAAATATATTTCACCTACTGTGACCTACATATTCACCTATTGTGACCTACATATTCACCTATTGTGACCTTCATATTCACCTACTGTGACCTACATATTCACCTACTGTGACCTACATATTCACCTATTGTGACCTACATGTTTACCTATTATGACCTACATATTGAAGATAAAAACAAGCATTTTACTTATTCAATGCAAACAAGCAGTTATTCTAAATAATATTCATTACACCCAGAATAAATAATAATTATTAATAAGTTACTACCATTGCAGCCACTGCATTTTTCAAAACTAGTTGGTCGAACTTCCCTTGTCCAAGTTGATGTCCTGAAAAAATGTCAGAACATGATTAAATTACTTGAAGCTAAATCAATCTTTGTTTAGTCATACAATACTTCAATACACATTATTCTGGCAGAAGATTTATGGTAATTATTAAGATATATTAATTGTTTGTATAAAAAAGTACAGAAAAGAGTTACTGATGTAAACCTAATAGTTACTGATGTATAACCAAATAAGAATACATTGTACAAAGCTGCATGTACATCTATTTTCAGATTGTTCGACTATAAACCAACACTCAACAGAGTTCACATGTAAAATTTACTTTGCAATGATAAGCATTTTTTAGGCTGTGGGCCTTAGGTCTTATGCGGCGTAAAAGCGTACAAACAAAAGGAACCCTTTATTTCAATATGTTCATAAGATTGCAAGGTTAACTTGAATTTGATAGCAAGCCAAAGAACCTTAAATAAATCGTGATGAGGAACTGAGGGGAATGGATAGTTATAGATAATTACGCAGAAAATGTAAATGTGTAGACTAAAAGACCCTGCCTTACATTGCCTACTACAAATGGTAAAAAAAACCTCAGCCAATATCCTGTTTCATTTCATTAACTTTACAGTTGCAATAAACGACTTATTGGTACCTGTTTGGGGACAGATTTTGATTTTTATTGTCTGTGATCAGAATTGTATAAAAAGCAAAATCATGCTTGTTACGCCTATAGCCTTTAAACGTTTTCATTTAGAATATGTATAGTATAGTTCAATACAATGAAAAGCTGTCTAAAATGCTCACTGCTTTGCGGACATGTTTCCTGCACATAAACTAGAGTCTGGTGTTGCTTTCTCTCCAGACGCAGGTTGGCTTGACTTCAAGGCTGGACATCGAATCTTGTGGGCTCCCAACAGGCTTTCTCCAAAGAAATCTGCAAATAGGATTGTCCTCAAAGTCAATACATAGAAGGGCCATCTTTTCAACAAGTTTGTCAAACATCTTTTTTTTCAAACCTTTCATTCTTGGTTGATTTGCAATATCTTTGTAATAAGTTGGACAGTAAATTTACACTAGGTTTATTTGAAGTTCCAGATCTTACAATACATTGTCGTAGGCTCGTTGATAAGGTGGTCCAAAAATGTGTTTGTATAATTAATTTGCATTTATCTCATGACATTAATTATTCATATTCACATAATAAACATCACAGTAATTTAATTGAGAGAGAATAGTGCTAAATCAAATTGGAATATACAAAGTGCAGAAGTGTGATTAATTTGATGCTGTCAAATTAATATCTAGTTATAATTCTATTGAACAAGACTGAAGAGTGCTTAGATGATTGATTACAATTATAATTAAACATGTGTCTTTAAGGCTTGTATAAAACAGCCTGTTGCATGATTAAGCTCACCTTGACATCCTGGACAGCGGGAGAACCCTCGCGGGACTGCTGGCAGATTCGGACTCTCAGATGCCACTATCACATCATTGTCTATTGGTGTTGGAGCTTCACTGTAGGAGTACAGCAGGCTTTCATTCATTGTGTGGAAAGCCAGACTAATGCAAATACCATTTTCCCTCTAATCACAAATATTTTCAGACTTATTCAGTAAGTAAATGCAAATGAATTCAATGAAACAAACAAACCCAAATGAAGATTCTTGCCTCGAAGCGTACCTCTCTATCCAAAAGGAAGGGAGAAAAAATAAAACAAGCTATAAGGATTGCATTCCCTATACAACTCACCAAATCGTCTTTCGCCTCTTAGCTCCACGACCCCTCCCTCTACCCGTGCCACGCCCTCTGCTGCCTGGCAACAAAAAGCCAAGGTCATCGCTGTCATCAAGGTCAATAGCAGATGCAGATTTTTTACCTGTACCTAAAATGCATTACAAGCGTAGAGACTAAATTTTTCCCATGTTCATTAACTATTCAAATTAATGCATTTTTTATATGTTTACTACATTTACAGTGTTCTCAATAAGAACCGGCTGCCGGCCAAAATGGACGGTTCAAATGGCAATAGGGCCGGTTCAAATTTGGAAAACTAAATGAATTTTCAGTAGAATAAGTAGAAGCTGGTCGTTTACTTTACTATTTGAGACGGTTCAACCAAAACTTATTGAGAACCCTGCATTAATAAGGCTATAGTTTGTCAATGTTCAAATACAAGTGACAGTGAAATGCTTGAATTTATCAAATAATCAGTTTTATCTGAGCATAGTCTTGAACTGTACAATTGAGAGGATATTTAAAAGCAGAATTTTAATTTCACTCTCAATAACTAGATTATTGTTATATACAGCAGCATTATTCCATATCTACAACTCACCCCGACCCCTACTCCGCCCTCTGCCACGGCCTCTCTTCTGTGGTGAGGGAAAGTCAAGGTCATCATCGTCATCCAGGTGAATTGAATTTGATGAAGAATGTTTTCCTCGGCCTAAAATTTAGTTATTTTATTTTTATGTTCATTCAAAACACATGACCATGGCTGTCAACAGTATGATTAATAAAAACTTTAATATTAGTCTAGAATATATAAATGCTTCTATATATAATGTCTTATCAATTCTATCAAACACTAAAGTAATTAAACAGTAGTTAACCGTTAAGACTAAAATGTGAAAGTGTAGCCAGGATGGAAGTAAAAGTGAATGTCTACATAGCAGCTATGTTACACTCACCCCTGCCCCTTCCTCTCCCACGACCACGCCCCCTGCCACGCTGGCCTTTCTTCATAGCTGCCTCCAAACCCTGCAAGATATCTTCATCGTCGTCACTGCTTGACAGCAGCTCCAGAAATGACGGTTTCTTCATTCCAGAAGAATTGAAAGATGTTTTAATCACATTGTCAGAAACATTAGATTTTTGACTCATTGGAGTTGACTTGCCTGAAACATTAGACTTCTGGCACATTGAAGTGGACTGGATATCAGAGCAGTTAGAGATATTGGGGCCTCTGGAGGTGTTTAACCATCCATTTGTAGGAGACTCACAAACTGAGACGGCGTTGATTTTGTTATTCTTTGCGCTACTAGGTGATGGAAACATGGAAGATGAATCGAGATCAATGTCACTTCCTCTAAGGCCCTTGTATTGAAAAGGTACATTAATCGGCGTAGAAGTGCAGTTTTTTAATGGATCAAAGATGCCTTTGCTTTTCTTTATGTCATTCATAATATCTTTCTTATCAATTACACATATTTGTTTTTCAACACTCTTCATTTGTTGTCTCATTCCAGTTGGTTTCTTTGCAGGGGGAGTAACTACATCTGTTTCTAGTTTTCTTTTGGTGCTAGGAGTTCTGTCCCTTGGCACATTCAGTATTTCAGCTCTTTGAGGTGCTGTATCACTTGAGCATTGTTTAGCAGATTTCACTTCAACAGGATTCGTGTTCCTAATCGACGAATGTTGATCTGCATTCAGATTTTTGTTTTCATCTTTACTAGAATGAACAGTATTTGGTGCTCTTGTTTCACTATCCACATTTGATTTTTCATTTTCTTTCCCCGGACACTCATTTGTCTGTTCTTTAAACAATTCCATGATAAAATCTTGTGTCATCTTGATGAAGATCTTCTTTTCATCTTTGGTCAACTTTCGTCTTTTCTGTTTTTCAAACTTGTGTCTGAGATCTGAAATTATATTTTATTCCATTGATTCAATAATATAGTTCATATTGAAAAGTTACAAAAACAAGAGGCCCAAAAGGGCCTATGCTCTACTGGCATGGCTCTTGTGGTCATTTTCAATTCAGAGCATGTACGTTTGAGTAATAGGCAACAAATATATAGTTCACTTTTAGTGCTTGGGTTAGCTGAAAACGCTGCACGTTCAACATCTGAGGAAAGGTGTTGTAAGCAGATTATTTGCATGAACTATTTTAATATGTGCCAAGTCAAGGTAATCTGAGGGTAAAGAATATTTGCTTTCAAAACTGTACTCATGGTCAAAATTTCATTTCTATAGCTTTAAAAATAAAGTCGGTCAAAGGTCAAAGCCAAGGACATCCGAGGAAAACATTAATGCTTGTTTGCAAAACTGTTCACATGGTCAAAATTTCATTACTGTAGCTTTAAAAATTTATAAAAAAGTCAAAAGGGGTGGGGCCAGCTTTTGCCCAAGGGGCATTATTTCAAATGTTTTCAATTGCAACATATGATGCTCCACAACAAATAAAAAAGGTATGGGCCTTGTGGTTTGAAACAAGATTTTGAAAATATCTCCGGGGGGGGGCAGTAATGACCCCAGGGGCATAATTTGAACAAACCTTCACAAGCAATTGTGACCTTACATGTAAACTTGGCTATAAATAGACGCTCATGTAGCCTTGGCTAAAAATAGACTTCGCTTAAAATAGTATCTTTTATACTTTCAAGACCCATAATCCAGGCATGCATGGGCAGATCTGGCTGGTTTTCAAAAGGAACCGAGCTCTAATGGATATCTAAATACTGTACAAGTTTCAATGAGATACAATCAAAACTGAAGACTTTATCATGTTCACAAGCTAGTGTTTACACAATAGCATTTTTTTATACTATCAAGGGCCATAATCTAGGCAGGCATGGGCGGATCTGGCTGGTTTTCGAAAGGAACCGAGCTCTAATGGATATCTAGATACTGTACAAGTTTCATCGAGAAACAATCAAAAATGAAGACTGTATCGTGTTCACAACCAATTGTTTACACAATAGCATTTTTTTATATTATCAAGGGCCATAATCTAGGCAAGACTGTATCGTGTTCACAAGCAATTGTTTACAGACGCAAGAACGCATTGACTACGTACACATTACCATCGCATAAGCTCTTCTGGCCTTTGGCCAGTAGAGCTAAAAAACAGTTCTATATCAAGCTTTTACCTAAATGTATGTTCAAAGGATACAGATAACCTTTTTTGGGTATCTCAAGGTGCAATATGCAGTCACTTATAATCTTAGGTAAGACTGTGTTCAAATATGAGACTGGGAATTGTTCTGGTCCATATTTCTCCATTTCAAGAAGCATTACTCAAGGCTTACTACAAAATCTTGAAATGAAATTGATGCACAGAATGTATGTTCCTGGTAGGGTCAACTGAAACTGAAGAAACCAGCAACACAAGAGTTATCCTGTTGATCTACTAGTAGGTCAATGGCAACTAGAGCTATCACAGTTGTGATGAATGACTCCACAGAGGTTGACACTAACTATATTTCCCAGGGATCTTGAAGGGTCACCACAAATTGCACCATAATCAGATGTCCCTTCCTGAATTTTATGAGCAAGCAGGGTTTTTATAGCTGTTTTACAAGGAATTCACATGACATATGGAATAAAGGCCTTTAAATATTTTCAGGTTAAAATTTTAAAAGTGTATAATATAAAGCATTAAAAGAATCCCAAAACACTTTGAGGACCATAAATATTGATGAAATGTTAGGTACAAAGTGAAATGTCAAAGATTGCAGATGCATCATTTCCCATGACGACCAACATTCCTTTGAAGTTTTGTGAGCGTATGTTCAATCCTTCTAGTGTTGCAGGCAACATAACTTTTCATACCATTTTTACTTAGTTAAGAGTATTAACATAAATTGGTGGTGCCCATTCTGTTGAAGCCTTAAGTGTGAAGGTGAAACATTTTTGGTGCTACATGACAACACAAGGTTTTTCAGACCATTTTTTTTATTAAGTTCCTTAACTTTTGTTAGCCTGATGGAAATGTGACAAACATGACTCAAGTTTCATTTGTGTAGGTGCCATACTTTTTACCCTACAGACATCACAATATGTTTGGGACATGATGCAATGCAACTCCTTTAACAATATAGTCCCTAGATATACATGTATCTATCTTGGGTTATAATCATCATCCTTTACAGTTGAACACCGCTATTCCAAACACCGTTTATCCGAAATTATCGCTATTTCAAAATTATTTTTCAGTCCCGATTTTACTTCTTCTATGTTAAACTAAATTTTTAATCTTTTATCCGAAATCCCTAGTCCGAAGTAAATATTACAGTCCAGATTTGATATTTCACACCTATTTATCAATTCTTATTTCGAACTCGCTCATGTCATAGTTTTCACACTATACTTCGAATGCACTTGGGCATCGGTTTGAGGTGACAATGGAGCACACTTAGTGCTTGTTAAAGAATGACATTGAGCACGCGTATGTTACAAAGATCGATGTCATATAATGAGCAATTCATTTGTGTAATGTAGTGTGTATATAATTGCTGGTTAACACAACCTGAATATCATTCGAAAATATCTATCTCATCAGATTTGCATTGCACACTCGACCGGCTACCGAACAATCCGTGCTATTATCCGAATGCATACATGTGCTGTCATTTTTAAATGTTTTATGTATTTTAAAAAAGAAGTATGATAACAAATTATTTGTCATTTATTAAACAATAAATCAACAAATATTTTTGTTTACGAAAGATCACTCAAACAGACTGTATTTTATTGGTAACGTGTAACCGACATTTGAATCTTCGCAACATAATATTTTGCGTCATTATTAATTTGTGAATGCTGTCATTTTCTGAAAATTGTTAATCT
Source organism: Mya arenaria (assembly GCF_026914265.1). Lineage (NCBI taxonomy): Eukaryota > Metazoa > Mollusca > Bivalvia > Myida > Myidae > Mya > Mya arenaria. The sequence continues at coordinate 68,948,529 of NC_069125.1, read as the reverse complement.
GAAATATGGCTATTCCGAAATAATATTTATTGTGCCTATGATTTCGGATTAACAGTGTTCAACTGTACTTTGTTTTAAATAGTTCTGACTCTATTGAGGTAGATGATGTGAAACCTGCGATAGTGATGGTGTCCAGCTGTGTTCTATCTATAGGGTAACTGGCCAGGAACTCTGCTATGTCCTCATCCAACTGTAACATAGAAATATGTACATGCAGTCATAGTTTCTCAGATGGCTGAATGAACATGTGTTGCTACTAGCATGGTCAACATAAGACTTTGAGGTCAAAGAGGGATTCTTAATGAATAAAACATTCTATTATATGTATTTTTCAATTTAAAATGATCACAGCCACTTGGTTATTATCATTTCTTTGATTATGCAAATGATTATTTGCAACTTGCATCATAAGCAATCAATTTCAACAATACAAGGTCATTATTTTATCCTTAGTTGCAACACCATTTGTTGATTTTGTGTACAATGTTTCATGCAGATATCTTGAACAATTATTTAGTTTTGGCCAGACAAAGATTTTGCACTGACCAGACGCCAAATAAAAGGGAAAAACAATACCTATTTGTATAAAAAATACTCCTACAAATTTACAATAACCTTTGGTGCAGATTTCTGTTCCATATGGCTGGAGTACATAGCTGGTCTCTCCCCTTTACCAGTAGGGCTAGGGTTGAGAAAGGGGTTTGTTTTGATGGCTGATGCCGCCAGGACAAGTTTTGCTGTGCGAGACAGGGAGTCATCGTGTTCAGAACCACTCTCCGAGCTGGCTGCTATCTTCAATAGGCGGGATTTCAGAGGGTCATTGTTTTTGTTCTTCCTGATTGAATAAAAATTCAGTTTATATGAAATACATTTGGGTCACACCAATATCTTATTTGTTTGATTTATATTCATATGAAAGTTACTGTATTTGAAAGTTCATTTTAATTATTTTTACACATAACTTTTTTTTAAGCACATGAAAACCACACTACAACTTCAACTATTTAATCCTTAACATTACCCATTTTCTAATTTTCCCAGGAAGTGTCTCTGAATGTCTTTAACAGAAGCAGATTTGTTCTCAGCACAGTTGACCGCAAGGCCCGTTGTACCAGCCCCAGTGGGTGTGGAATTTGACCGCACACGGATAAAGGAGAGCCCAAACTGGGTGAGCTTCTTGTACGGCTGACGACATACAACCTTCACCCTGTCCCATGACCTCTTTGCTATCTCAGGACAGAACATGTCTGTAATATACCCATGATCATGAAGTTTGGATAAAATAGCTCAAACATAATAGAGGAAATGATAACATTAATTTGAAAAAAATGGCAGTTCAATCATACACGTGTCAGTATAGATAAAACAGTGACTCTTGTTGGAAATATATAATTGCAGGCAATTAGCTCAATGTGGTTGCATCTACTAACAAGAACACTAACTGTCACAAAATAAGCTGATCTCAATTTATACGCTAATCTCAATTTTTAGGATACTAAGTTTGCTGATAAGTGATTGTACATTAAGCCAATTAAGATGACACTGTATATACATTTTTGGGGGTCATAACTCTGGAGTGATTGATGGAACATGATGGCTGGTTATCAAACTTGTCCAAGAAGTTATTCTGACCAAATTTGGACGAAGGCTTCTAAAATTATTGATTAAACAGGACTAATTTTAGGTAATTTCTATAATCAAAGGGCGATAACTCTGAATCGACAGAGCGATATGGCTGGTTACTGAACTTGTCCAACATATTATGGCCATACACATTCTAACCAAATTTGGTGCTGATTGGATGAAGGTTTCTCAAGTTATTGTTTGGACAACATACTAGACTGCCTGCCCTACCACCTACCCTTACCCCGCAGGTATCAATACGCCCTGTTACCGTATATGAATGGGCATATAAAAATAAAAATGGACATTAAAATTAGTCTGATAAATGTCTTATTCTTGTCATTCATCTCATATATCTCTCTTTTCAAAATAAATGTAATCCAAAATTAGAAATTGTTTTCATGAATATTATTATATATACATTGTTAAGTTGAATGATCTAAACATAAAAATCGTAATTCTTTCAAACACCATTTTCTTTTTCTTTTTTATTTCTGTTGATCATTTAATTTTGACCAAGCTGTCAGTTTCATCGAATGTATCAGAATGTGTTTAATGTTAAATAAGCTTGCAAGCAAAAACAAAATGAAGGAACAGTATGACTCATATTCATTGTGTCAGACATAACCTACCTGGTGAGAACATCTGTGTTTTGTTTGGGTTTTTGTTTTGCATGCTGTCTGAAGGAGTCATGAGGTTGACGGTATAAGCCAGGGTTTCATATTCCCGACCTGCAGGCCATTCTGAACAACCAACCTGGATTTCAATGGTAGCACACCATAAACTTCCTGAAACAGAAAAAAATCAACAATAGACCCCTTCTGTACACAAAAATGTAACAATAACACTTCCCTTTTATGTTAGTTCCATGATTGGTTATAAATAATAATGTTGAACAACAAGTCCTCAAAGTTCAGTCCTTTAACCTATGAATATTCAGTTATTGTTTAAAATTAATGATATGACAATGAACTGATATCGAGTACCCAGATCTATGTATGAGATGATGCATGGCCTTTCCAGCTGGAAAATAGCTTCCACTTGTCCTGAACGTTCTTGCGGATGACAGAGCCACTTCTTGAAGCCATCTCCCTTGATCAAGTTGCTGACTGGATGTTTCTCATCCTGAAAACACAAATACAGTTTATTTCAAGACTTGATTCCTATTTCCACCTGTTCTATTTTCTAAAACATGAAGTTAGTGTGTTATGGCATTTTTAATTGACATTTAGTCTTCCACAAAAAATGGCTAAAACTGTGGAGAAAGTATCAGTATGTAATGTTAATTTTGGATTGGATCTTTGGTTTTAGGCAGGGATCCCAGTTCAAAAGCAGTAGTCCCTTTGGGATCCCTTCAAAAAATGTTCGTGTCGACGCCTGCAAAGCTTTCTCTTTTGTAAGTTTTCTTCATAACAGTGGAAGTTTTTGTACCTTCCCTTTTGTAAGTTTAGGGCATTTGGGGAAGTATTCCAAACTTCCTTTAATGGAAGCCCTGTTAAATGTAAAAACGTTTGTCTTACCTTTTTTATAACTCTAGGGATTTTTTTCTACATAAATTGTGGTACTTTTGTGGAATAATGATAAGTTGTTATGTACCAGTCAATTGTAACCAGCACCAGCCCCCCCTCCCCCCCCCCATCGGGGAATAGCCGGGACTTTGACTATCGGTCCAGCCAAGCAAACTGCTGGTAAATCCCCGCAAAACTCCCCCCGCACCCCAGGATAACTAGACAAGGCCTATAACCTGCCATTTTTGGAATAAAAAAAAAACCCACCGCATTCATTCGGCACTGTGTGGCCACCTACAATGTAAAAACACAGCCCATGTATACCTCCGGACCTGGGGGGGTGGGGGGGGGGTCCCATGTCATGATATAAAAGCCATAAATTGTGGTTCTGCACCATGCTTTCTTTTGTCTATCATGTGTGTAGTGTGGCATACTTGTTTACTCATTCGAGTTAACTTTTAAACTGTAAGTAAAAAAAATCCCTTTTAAATGCTAAAAAGTCAATGAAAATATTTCCCTTTTAAATGCTAAAAAATCAATGAAAATATTTTGCATGGATGTAGAGGGTGTAGCATAGATGAATTCTTACTTACTGTTAGTATTAAAAAGATAAACAAGAGCTGTCACAGTATGTGACGAATGCCCCCGAATGTGACATTGACCTATGAACAAGGTCAGAACATGAAAAGTTGATCTTGCCTTTACTTGTCAAATACATATGGCAAGTTATTTTAAATTGCCTCTAAACATAAAAAATACCACCCAAACTTGACAACCTACACTGTTATGTCCTTATAAGCAGCATTCCATTGTGAATAAACACCTAAGTGTGACCTTGAACTTTGAGGTAGGGACATGGGTCTTGCTCGCGACATGTCGTCCTGGTATGTGTAACACATGTGGCAAGTTATTTTAAAATCTGTCCATATAGGGGAAAGTTACAGCCCGGACACGACAACCTATACTCTATGTCCTTATATGCAGCACTCTGTTGTGAATAAACACCTAAGTGTGACCTTGACATTAGAGGTAGGGACACAGGTCTTGCATGCGACACGTCGTCTTGGTATGTGGAACACATGTGGCAAGTTATTTTAAAGTCTGTCCATACAAGGGAAAGTTACAGCCCGGACACGACAACCTATCCTCTATGTCTTTCTATGCAACACTCCATTGTGAATAAACACTAAGTTTGACCTTGACCTTAGAGGTAGGGACACGGGTCTTGCACGCGACACGTTGTCTTGGTATGTGGAACACATGTGGCAAGTTATTTTAAAATCTGTCCATACAAGGGAAAGTTACAGCCCGGACACGAGTTATTGAGCCGGACACACGGACGGACAGACGGTGCAATTTTAATATGCCCACCTTCCGGGGCATAAAAATACTACTCTTGTAACAAAATACGCCAATTGTTTAATTGCTCAGTAGAGCTAGCACTGTGTCAATATTGTTTATGACCGGTAACCTAGCTCAAGTATCTATTATGTTTTACTGTGTTACTTGCCTTATCGTTTACATCACCGTTTTCCTATGGTAGTTTCATCTGCAGTAAACATGACCTTTGATCCTCCATATCCAGATGTTTTAGAAGAAAAAAAGAATGCAGACAATAACTTTAAATTTATAAAGATATTGACATCGAGGTGGGATTTGGTGCAAGCATATGCCTTTCCATCCAGGTAAACATACTGTATATACTAGAGGTGTTCACACAAGAGAACAGTACCCAGGAGCTGTATACACACACTGTAAGGCCATTGTCCACGCATAAAGTGAGATCTGTGCAAGGAATATGATGGATCTTGTGCAAACCATTGCATTTGCGTTTAACTATTCTGCTAAGCGAATGCTATACTTTAAAGACCAGCTAGCAGGAGATCAGGCTAGCAAGCAAGAAATGGAGAAAAGAACCAAACTGTAGTCTGTGCAACGCGTTGGGCTGCCCCTCGTTTCGAGTTTGTGTACGCATTTGTAGCCGTGGAATCAGCACTGAATAAGCTGGCGACTGAACATGGAGATATAAAGGATGCATCATACAGAAGCGGGATCTTAAGCTTCGACTTCATCGTCACTCTAGCAGTCGAGTGCATTCTCAGTGGCATCGCCCCTCTATTTAAGATGTTGCAGAAAGAGAAATGCTATCTTGTTCAAGCTTTATTAGAGGCAAGAGTTTTTAACAGCCCAACTTGATACTGATAGGAACGATGATGGTACTTGGGACAATTTGTTCACTAAAGTGGTGGTTTGGGCACAGCAAGTTGGAGTAGAGCCTTCCCTTCCTTGTCACATTAAAAGGGAGGAAAACAGGCCTACAGTAATGTTCCAGCAGCAACACCATCAGACTTCTAGAGACGAAACATGTATAATCCATTCGTAGACCATCTCATTACACAATAAAGGGATCGCCTTCTTGTCCCACATGGGCGTATTAGGGCGCATTACCTTATTCCAAACCAGGTTGGTGAGCTGGAAAATGAGACAGTGCAGCAATCTTTACAGAATTTGAGGCTGATATCAACTAGATGGGCAGCAGTGATGCCGGAAGGTGTCCCTAACTCACTTGAAACAGCTATAAAGAGAGCCCCGTTGGAATTGTATCCAAATATAAGAATGTGCCTGTCAATTTTCCTGGCTATGCCAATTTAACTTAAAAAACTATACAGTTGACATCAATTTAAACCCCTGATTTTGCGTTCATTTAAAAAAAATCAGGGGGAGGACCCAAAGCAAAAAGATCTCAATATTTCGAGTAAAATCAAATTTGCCCACGCTACGCCCCTGTCCCCTTTGTCCAGTCCAACTACCTTATGACCCAATTTATATATGTTTATACATGTGCACATGAACATGTGTACGTTTACCTGAGATGAAAACGAAACCACGTATTTGATTGATTCAGTAGGCATATTTTTGTTTACATCTAATTTCCCGCGTTAATTTACAATTACTTCCGGGCTAGGGATAAATCGTCCTATATGAAAAGGTCAAATAGCCAAAATCAAACGCAGTGACATGCCCCTTAATTACTTCCTGCACTGATCTGTATTTACAAATACATCATTTACTAAAGAAAAAGTATCCAATTTATTGCTATCAGCATATTGTCGATTAAAAAATGTAAAATTAACCAAATAACTCAAAATAATTTTAGTATCATAGGATTATCATATGTGTCACTCACTCAGTTGACGGACGTCTATAAAATCTGAGCTATCGGGGCGGTTACAGAAGACAACACAAGAACGACCAAGCTTGTGCATTTATTGATATATCTGGTGAATACAAATAAAGATGGAGAAAATGATTCTTGACATTTCCAAAATATTTCCCTAACACAGCTGCTGGGGTTTTGTATGCAGTCTGACGCACATTTAGTGGTCCTTTCCAAGATTGTTCAAAGTATGGTCCTGTTGTTTAAAGTGGCCCTGTCCAATGGGTGTCACGCTTTGTATAAATTACAACATAACATCTTTGATTTTTTTTCTATGAGACCGAAAATCCAAGACGTTTGATATTTGATGTATAATCTCACCAATAGGCCCTTTACCAAGATTGTTCAAATTATGATGTTGGGGTCGATTTTTGTCCCACCACGGGTCCCAGGTTTTTTATATACTTAAATAATTGTAGATTTGAAAATATTCTTCTCCATGTTAGCAAGGCCAAGACCGTTGTTATTATGTATTCAATTTTCAATTCAATTCAATTCATGTATGTACATGTATATGTAGCCTCATATGTAGTGGCTATATTGGCCAATATTATTAAAAAGTTGTCCCTGTGGACTCTTTTTTTTCAATACTGATGTTGTAAAAGGCGTACCATTGATGATCTTTAGCAACCACTTGCTTTTTTCAGCTACTACTTACATGCCAAGTTTATTCATCGTCCCATCATATGTTTAATCAGATATCTTCCCGTCAGCATATTGGCGAAAAAATGTTGCTGTCGACGATTTCGATATTTCCGTCATTATTCTTCGAATCAGTTGTTTTTCGATGTCAGTTATATCCGATATTATAATCTTTATAATCCAATATAATTCTTCAACAGCTCAACTTTAAATCATATTGCATCATGTTAAAACTGTTTTACGTTCCAAAATCTTAAATTTTCACACACTACGGTCGGTCATCCCTTTTATGCATCAACTATATCAATTTTGCTCGAATAAGCCTCCCATATTTATATAATGTGAACAATCATAGGATATCTAAAAATTTTTTAAAACTTGCACATTCGCATCTTAACCCAAACTCTTATATGCAGTTACACAGTTCATCAACAGACGCATCGTCGGAAACCCACGACTTACTCTCCATCAATGGAGGTTAACGGAATGATTCAATTGTGGATAACCGTCGATGCAACAGACGATTGAATAAAAAGATTAGTGAACACTGTTTTTCCACTCAATGTATCAGCATCCTACACGTCTTTATCTTTGGTCTTTGTCATCATTTCCTTCTCAAGCTGGTCAGATTCTGAAAATACTTTTTGACTTGTCAGTAAACGACATGAACCAATTTTGAGTCAAGACATTTACTATGGACTGAGTCCGAGTCATAATGATCCCCGTCATTACAAAACCACTGTACGCCAGAACCTCAATAATTGTTTTCGAGTTCAGCCCTTTTATTTCCAAACGCAAACAGGCAAACATATACTCCTCAGTTGACAGTGTGTTTTCGGAAGAAATACATACACATGGTTCTTTGAAAATATTTCCGCTTTGTCCTGTGCAATAGAAGGTCATGACAGACAGTGTCGCACATTGTTTTACTGTCAGTGTCAAAACCAAAGATGTTGTTTTCATTCGTTGGATGTAGCTTAAAATTGTGTTTCCGATGGATCTCCTTTCTATAAATTTATGTATATAAAATAACAACATCAGTCGTATATAAGATATTCAACCAAAATATATAACTAATTCACGTTTTCGTAGCATTCAATTTTAATGAAAGTGATCAAGACTTTTGGAAGACTTTTGGAAGACTTTCGGCTTGCTACGTTTTGTCAGTTCATGTATAGCCATGTTATTTGTAAAAAACACATTAACATAAACATCTAAAGATAGAAAATGCTTGCTCATAAATTCCTTCGCAAAAACCTTTAGATTTGTTATGCTGATACTCAATTAAATCAAAACCATGGAGTATCTGTAACTTACTCATACTCATTTATTATGTAGAATACCCAATCATTATAAAACGTTTTTGAGTAATACTAAAAAAAATAATTGCATATGAAACCTTATTTGGGGCTTTGATTTCATAAGCAATGTACTGCCACGGATAAAGCATTTTTAGCAAATATACACTACACTCCAAACATGAGACTTATTTAATTAACTACCAAGGTATGCCCTCTTAACCAAATGCATCAAACAAAATGCATTGGGCATGTTATAAACGTTTGAGTTTAAGGTCTCTTTCTACAATGACAAGCTCCTCGCACACAATTCCTCTGGATCGAATCACCCACATACTATTTATTCCTTGTATGTATCGATGTATCTTAATATTGCCTTCAACCTATGTCACTCGTGGAAAAAAATGAATATAATTATGTAACAGTGCTCGAGACTCTTGATTCTTTGTAGATTTCGTCAATTCAGCTAATTTCGCTACTAGAGCAGCACAGAAGGGAGAAAACCGCATTGAACTAATTACGTATTGTATATCTTTGTTCCCTCCCCTGTAGTATCTTAATTTTTTTTGTTGAGGATGAGGTCAAAACCAGAACTGCCGGGACACTTTCCTGTTGATAGGAGTTTTCCCTTCATATCTGTGTTTAATATTTGTGTCTATTGTAAATAGACACGAACTATTACACATTCTTAATTTCTAATAAACTTGAAAATATTTTGCAAATCAAACGCAATTCCAGGTATTAAACCGATGACCCAGATTCTGTTTTTAACCGATAACGTTCAAGTGACACTATTATTCAAAATCAATACACACTATTATTCAAAATCAATACATACTCATGTATAACAAACATACATTTTGAGTAAAAACTTTTAACTACTTATACATGTTGCATCTATGGAAAATATTAATTACTGATAACAAGATTGTAACCGTGTATTTAATAGTTGAAAACGCAAAAATAATAAATGATAGGTGAATGCTAAAAGATTTACTGTGACCTTCTATCGTGTCATATGGTAGAAACACCTTGATTTCTGCACCCTTCCTTCAAATTAAACTCGGTATCTCGATATCCTTCTTAAGAACCATTGTTTTCGACATTTATTCATCCTTTTTGGTAAATTAAAACAATTGTTCTAATTGTGGTAAATCTTATTTGGGAGTATGAGTGCATCTTTAACACAGATGCATGTATGTACGCTTTATTTATTTTGACTCAGTACGCGTTTACTTTGAATGTTTTTGTGCTTGCTTTTGTGTTTTCTGCTTTTTTATAATGATTTGGTACTCGGCGATATTAAAATAAATGCGTTTTCTATGATTTTAATTGCGTGATAACGCAAAAACGCTGCTTATTCACACTATATTATCCGCCACATACACTTTATGAATATTAACTGGAGCGCTACTTTAGCAAGCGACTCATGCAGACCGCAGCATCGTAGCTATTTGAGCAGATTGGTAATGTCAATTAGGTTCTTGACCATGCTGACCACCGCAGTTGTAACAATGCTGGGGTTGATACGCCCGTGCGCGCATTAAGTCGTCAAATGTTAATAAGTATTATTTATCCAGGCTAAGAACAACTGTCGTCAAGGGGAGTGTAGGTTTTCTGCATTTTAGAGTACGGTCCAATTGCAGTTTGCGAGAGTAAACAATCTGATCGTTAAGTAAAACTACTGTGTATTATTATCGTCTGCTTCTTTGTACTTGTCGGAGGACCCTTACTCAGGAGTCACGTGACACTGTAGGCGTAGTTTTATCGTTATCATTGTTTACACTATCGATGCTTTAAAACAAACCGTGTTCTATCGAATTCAGATGAGACGTCATCAGCATAATAGAGTTTGGTTCAAGAAAACGGTCGTCCTCATATTCTTTAAATTATTGTGCTGATGATTTGAAAATAGTTGATCTACAATAGAAACTAAGGGGACACTTTATTTCCCAGACTAGAAAATATTCATTATTACATGGCCGAACTATAGCTGACCTATAGCTTCTGGGAACACTTATAAGCTACCTGAAACATAGCATGTAGACTTTCTACTGTTGTTCATGTAAAACATCTTTTTCAAATTATTGTAAGGTGTGGCAAGACTGTGACAAGCAGTCCGTGGCTTTTGTTGGGAATCAAGGAAATACGTTTCTGTTGAACATCATCAATGCCCCTTTTGATATTAGAACTGAGTCCAGTTCACGAGGAATAATGACTAATGTAGACGTAGAACATGTAGAAGCAAACTATGATATACTGTGTTGTTCATAGAACGTCAAGTGCGTTGTTGACACAGCAGCAGGGGCTATTTTTTATTTTCACTAATCGCATCATGATTTCAAAAGGAACATTGACTGTTATATAGTAACCTGTTTATTGGTCCACTGTCCGTTCAGTTCCGTTCTGTTAATAATGCGACACAAAAGAATAGAACGATTCAAGTATCGCTTGCAATGTTTTCCACACTTTTTCCGTGACAGTCATTATACTATCGCTCACAATGCAAATTGATTGGGATCTTTCCATAGTGAAAACAAAGTATCAAGACAATTAACGCAACTGTCTTTTGTTTAATATCGACAGTCAGAAAGTAGACAACGCATGTGACTATTTCCTTCTGAAGACAGAAGGGACTTTCAATAATTTCATTCATTTCACTTATTTTTGTATATATATATATACTGGCCATTTTACCAATTCACAACTAGAACCGAACGTTGAAAAATTGTCGAAACCAACTCTTTACAGAAAAATAAAAGTTTTTCAAAGAGGGCCTGATTTAGTATTTATATAACCAAAAGAATGTAAGTATAGAATAGTATTTTACAATCAAATCGAAGTTAACTATTTTCTGCAGTTTATAAGAATATGTTATACTTGGCATCTTATATGGTCATGTATTTTTTCAGCCGAACATGCTATTTGACATGATAATTGGAGCACTGGTGGCTGCCTCCCTGGTCACTACAGCACTATGCCGTGGTTTAACAAGACATGAAGATGTCGCGTCTTGCACAGAGCCCGATGATGACCTTTTGCGTTTGAACTTCGAAAACGATGTTCATGAATCATTTCTTCTGCTGGAGACCAACAACCATCGCCATTCAATTGATATTGAAAGATTCAAAAGTATTAAGAGATCACACCTCCGAGGAGACAACAGTACGTGCTCCGCGGTAGAAAACGGCGCTATCAGCGGGCACGTTTCTGAAATGTCTTTGTGCAGATGGCACCATGTGCTGAATTTTGATGCTAATAGACGCCCGATGACTTTAGTGGAGGCCAAATGTAACTGCAACAGACGTCACAATTGTTCCGCGGATATTGAGGGCAGTAGATGTCAGCCAGTCCATTATTACGTGAGAGTACTACGGAAGGCTGGGTGTGACCGCACCACCGGGAAGTACGTGTACAGGTACGCCGTGGAACCCATTGTGATCGGATGTACGTGCGTTGTAGAAAGCTAAAGGAATGTGAAGCGTTTGAGCAGTACGCCGTATAAGATAGAAACTTGATATACGTCCAGCTTGAATAGATTGCAATAATTTATTTCCCAAATGTCTTTCAGTAAATTCCTTATGTTATGAACATTTTTACATGTTTACATTTTTTTAATTCTTGCCCAAATGTTAACCCAAATAGTCATTTTTTACCCACATATTTATATTTTATGTATCTTTTTTATTTTAAATAACCTGTATATACGACATTTTTACGGTTTTGTACGAACCATAACCGCACCGGTGTTCATGCATTCTTTTACATTTAAAGTATGTCTCATTTGTAAGTCATTACCTGTCAGACAATATATACATTTTTTTAAAAGCTTTTGCTAATAACAGGATTATATTTCATATAGTTGCCTCTTTTATACTTGCAAGTTAGCTTTTATTAAAACCCATTGCTTTACGTGAATAAATGCTTGATGATATTAGAACTATTGTTGTTTCGGAGGTGGGTATTTTATCGTGTGTGTATAAGTTTGTAACGATTGCATGCAGTATCAATAAAGAATTTATATATAGGAGTTTTGTATCTTTCGTTTGAAGGTCTATTATGAAAATCAGTTCTTCAATTGTGGCGCAACCAGACGAACGATCTACTTTCATATAAAAAATGTTTATTACTGAAAAAGCCCCATCTTATTGGCCTGTAGTCAGTGTTTTTTACTGAACATGTGCTTTCGCCAGAAACAAAAAGAAGCAATACTAATGTAGGCATTTGTATATTAAGTATTTAATCAATTAAAATCAGTCAGTTTAACATGAGTATTAATCCTCTTACGGAAATTACCTGTTTACTTCCTATTGCAATTTTATATTTGAATTGCAAATTAAAATCGTCTGGTTGAATGATTCCCATTATAACCTAAAATAATTAAACTATAAACTTACACCCTGATATGTTGACGGTTCAACCTATACGTACGGGAAACAAACATTCAATCGATATAAAAATTAAGCGTGAAATAATTTAAGTACTGTCATCGCATTGGTTCCAAAGTCATGTCGACCAGAATGTGAGGATATGTCTATTGTACAACCAATTGAAATTGGTGTTTTTCGATCAAATTAGTCACAAGGTTTGGGCACTACCTGCAAACTACTCAAACGTATGCTAATTTCTTTAATCATACAGAATAAGTTGTATAATTACTTCCTCAAATTCCACAACTACATTCTCAAGGATTTCCCTACAGTCAGCATTTCCGCAAGGAAGCGCCTTCTTCCTGATCGAACAAATATTGTGCAATTCGGTTTGAAGATTTTAAAATAATTATTTGCGTGTTTAAACATCAATGCATTAACTTGTATAAGTATAAGCGTTAAAATAAAGGTATACATATTTACTTATTAATAGTTTGTCATTGTAGATTACAAAGGGGTATTGTAATATGATATTGAACTACGACAATAAACAGGGGGTGGTCACATTTCATATTGCACAATGTCTCGCGTTCGAAGTCGAGCTGGAAAAGCTCTATTCATAAAACCGTGAAACAGACAGAACTTACTTTATGGCGCGAAAGACTTATTAGCGACAGGGAGTTTTTACTATTCAAAAATCTCCATAAACAAATTGAGCCATGTGTTGTGTGGAGGTCCGCAAATAATCGCTCGGACTTAAAACTTGCGCACTTTATTGCTAACTTGTGGCTAGACAAGCCCTCTTTACTGCACTCCGTCTGCTTAATTTGCAAACGCGTGTTCTTTAACAAAACCGAGCATATCGTGTTTGCTTGTCCGTGTAAAGCAGCTGTTCGCGATAGTTTTTATTGTGATATAAACATGGTATTTGGTCAACATGTCGGATCCGACTTAGCTAAAAAAGATTCGACAATTTTCAGAGATTTTGTTTTAGGGAGCAAGTACATACAAAATGAAGACTATAATCAATTGCTGTTATGCAAGCTCAGTTTTCGTTATGTACAAGATGCGTTCAACAATGTATACAATACTTTCGATAGTGTTTAAATAATACTGAAACAGTGGCATTTGTGCATATATTGCGTAAAATGATTATGTCTATATTGTATGATCATACAATTGCTGTTAGTTTGTCATAAATATTGTGTTTGACTTGAACCCATTGTATACGTGTATGTATTACTCTCATGCTACTTCTTGCATGAATTAACCTTTTCTACTGACATATGCTTATATATATATCATTGTGTTCTAATCTCCCACGCGGAGGATATATTGAAATAAATGAATGATTAAACAATTGTGATAAATAAACGTTTTGCTATCGACTCCTGCTTATCGTCAATGTCTATGATAAAAGTACCATCCGCTAGTTGCAACTTACGGAAATACGGAGTATCATTTTTACGTCAGAATTCATTGAGAATTGGTAAAAGATAATGGAGATTTGATGAAGCTTTAACAAAAAGGAAGGGTCAACAACCTATAAAACGCTACATTAACATTTTGCGCGAGTGCCATTAAGAGCACAACATGTACCAACAAGAAAAGCAGCAGTCTCGGTTAGATAGAGACTGTACATCATAATTAGTAATAAGTGAAACACTGTCAGCTCCTCTGGCACCGGCTTACACCAGTCTCGGAGAGGTAAGTCATATACAAAATGTAATACTTTCAGCACTCCTGGCGCCGGCTTACGGCAATCGCGGTTAGGTAGAAGCTGTACATTTACATATATAATTAGTCATATAACACTATCAGCACCCCAGCATCGGCATACGACAGTCTCGGTTTGGCAGTGTCTGTATATTAACAAATATGATAATTCATATATCACTGTAAGCCTAACTGATAGGGGTATCACAATTGCTTGTACTATGTATAAGTTGTACACTAGCATTCTGAACAACAGAATTGTGAAATGGGCAGATAGTCCAAATATGATCGTTGAAAAACAAAATGGTTTTAGAAATGGTCGAAGTTCTATAGACCATGTTTCTAGTCTGACAAACATAGCTGAGACCCGTAAATGAAGTCTACTTTCTGTGCTTTCATAGACTTTTTGAAGGCGTTCGACTCTTTAAATAGGAATGCCCTATGGAAAATGTAGGTTTATTATACCAAAATGTTAACTGCAGTTAAATCTTTGTAGCCAAATGTTTGTTCATGTGATCGTGGTAATACCTATGCAACAGGTTAACTGTAAAATCTGGCGTACGACAAGGATGTTCTCTATCAATAGTTTTATTTTATATCTATGTTAATGATTTATCTTTGCTTATTAAAAGCTGTAATAAAGGTGTGGATTTTGCATGATATTTTTTTTCAATTTTACGGTATGCTGATGATTTAGTTTTACTAGCTGAAATTGAGGAAGATTTACATTACATGTTGAATTCATTCTGCAATTGGTGTAGTACCAATAGGATGGTTGTTAATATTGAAAAAAAATTGTGCATTTTAGAAATGCATCAATACCAAAAACTAGCTTTAAGTTTGCATGTGCCAATTCTCCGTTAATTGTTAAAAGTCAATATATGTATTTAGGAAATATGTAAACTGAACATTTAGATTATAATATAACAGCAAAACTGGTAGCACAAAGTGCTAGCCGTGCACTTGGACTACTCATTGCAAAATAAGTTTTGGGGATTACATTTCAATGTTTACAAGAAATAGTATTATACCTGTATTGTTCCTGTCATTACCTGGAGCGTCGTTTTAGAGTGTAAAATCATAAGTTGTATTAACGCAATCCATAATAGAGCGATGAGGTTTTTCCTTGGTACTGGTAAATACACGCCAAATGCAGCTGTTTATGGTGAAACTGGTTGGATACCAGTGTTTGAATCCAAATATAATAAATAAGATCATGCTCAAAGTGTATTTGTTAATTTTAATGGTATGCCAGATATTTACAAATTTAATTTTCTTTTCGCTCACCCAGACCCCATTGTAATAAAATAACTTGTAAAAACCTGCTGTGAAATACTCAAATGTAGAAATAATGTTTTACATGTATATAGTAAAAGTAATAGCTAAGTGTTACACGCAACTTTAGCCATTTATTTTGCTCTTAGTCAATGTTTTCATCTTCTAAGTTTTAGCCACATAAAAACATCTTTTTTTCTTATCAATGGCATGCAATAATTCGTGAATGTAAACATGGTTGTCTTAAATAAATACTGCATTTTTTTTTAGAAATTAGCATCTGTCAGTTAGGTGTAGTTTTAGTGTATATAACTATGTACATGTGATTTAATGATAGTAATGCAAGATTGTGGTTGCCACTCCGTTTCTTATAATTCTTAAATAGAATGGCTGTGCACATGTTAATTGTATAAACATGATAAAACGTAAATAAACATATATATGGCTTACGACAGTGTCGGTTTGGCAGAGACTGTACACTAACATATATGATAATTCATATAACACCGTCAGCGCCCCTGGCACCTGCTTACGGCAGTCTCGGTTTGGCAGTGACTGTTCATTTACATATATGATAAGTCATATACCACTGTCAGTGCCCCTGGCACCAGCTTAAGGCAGTCTAGGGTTGACAGAGACTGTACACTAACACATATGATAAGTCATATAACACTGTCAGCGCCCCTGGCGCCGGCTTACGGCAATCGCGGTTTGGCAGAGACTGTACATTAACATATATGATAAGTTATATATCACTGTCAACGCCCCTGACGCGGGCTTACGACAGTCTCGGTTTGGCAGAGACTGTACATTAACAAATATGATAAGTCATATAACACTGTCAACGCCCTTGGCACCGGCTTACGGCAATCGCGGTTTGGCAGAGACTGTACACTAACATATATGATAATTCATATAACACTGTCAGCGTCACTAGCGCCTGCTTACGGCAATCGCGGTTTGGCAGAGACTGTACACTTACATATATGATAATTCATATAACACTGTCAGCGTCCCTGGCGCCTGCTTAAGGCAATCGCGGTTTAGCAGAGACTGTACACTTACATATATGATAATTCATATAACACTGTCAGCGTCCCTGGCGCCTGCTTAAGGCAATCGCGGTTTAGCAGAGACTGTACACTAACATATATGAACATTCATATTACACTGTCAGCGTCCCTGGCGCCTGCTTAAGGCAATCGCGGTTTGGCAGAGACTGTACACTAACATATATGATAATTCATATAACACTGTCAGCGTCCCTGGCGCCTGCTTACGGCAATCGCGGTTTAGCAGAGACTGTACACTAACATATATGATAATTCATATAACACTGTCAGCGTCCCTGGCGCCTGCTTACGGCAATCGCGGTTTGGCAGAGACTGTTAATACACATATATGAACATTCATATAACACTGTCAGCGTCCCTGGTGCCGGCTTACGGCAATCGCGGTTTGGCAGAGACTGTTCATAAACTTATATGATAAGTCATATAACACTGTCATGCGTTAGATGAAAAATGAAAACAAAACAAAATAACACTTCGAATGTAATCGAAAGTAAACGAAGGATGGAAATAATAAATCATGTGTGTGTATATATATATATATATATATAGAGAGAGAGAGAGTAACTTATAGTTACAATGTTCGCGTTGTTGCAGCCGCAAAAAAGAACCATGGGACCATCATTTAAAGGATTTCATAAGGACCTCGGCCACTTTTTCAATGCATTTGCTTATTTCACTGTTTATTTTAACGAATTAAGAGCGTACGCACACATGCATTGTTTAAGATGAAATTTTCCCTAAATCATGCGCATGTAACGCATTTTCGGTGTTTGTATTTTTGCACCCACGAACAGCCTCTTATACACACTGTTTCATTTTGCATGGTAAAATATCGAGTATGTTTTATTTCCTTCGAGAACTTTTGTTGTATTTAACATCTAATTTATGTTTAGTTCATATCATGCGAATACATTTTGCAGATAATAAAAAAAAGAATATTTGACACGATCGCATTGTCTGCAGTTTATTCCCCGACATACTTGACGAACTTGTAAAACAATGAAGCAATTAATCTGGTTTGGTAGTATAAGATTGATAGATAAGTAAGTCCGGCTAGAGTAAAACATATACATTGTTTCTTCATTGGTGAATATTGAAATACATGCCCGAAACCAGAGAAATATAATAGCGTGTCTTTGAGGGACTTCTTTGTGGAAGGTTAAATTCTCATTTTGGGACGTGGTCGCAGGTTATATGCCTTAGAAGCCGTACAATGAGGAAATTCGTATTAACTTACAGTCCATTTGTTTGAAAGACAAAGGTTACATAAACAGACACGCGAAACTTAGTCGTCAGGGATAATCACATTTACAATAGTATCCGGCATAATTGGACAAATTAAAACAAATGCCCAGCCTCTTAATTAGTTGTATTTCTACGGAATTACCGGACAGTGTGAACGGAAAGGCTATAAAAGGGTAACGTATTCTCAAATATGATAAACAATTGTTACAAACATCGTTCGAACAATATGACCATATCAAACAGAATACTGGTAATTCAAAACTCTACTTTGTAAACAAAAACACTTATTTTTCGAATATTTACAATATATATATTGAAATATATATATGTATTATAAGTTTTTGTTCCTTTTCTATTTCAGAAGTATGTCGTTTTCGTCTGTATTTACATGTGCGGAATATCTGATGCATCACGTGCCAGCGAAGAATGCGAAGAACCACCAACTATAAATCGCGATGGATTGAACTTCGAAGATATAACGACCTTCTTCACATTCAGTGGCCTTCCAAACTATATACCAAACCATGCCGAGTCTTTCGACAGTGTTCCAGAACGCTACATCGATAATTCCACCAGCCATTATTTCGGCCCCAGAACATGCCACAAGCCATTCGTAGCTGCAGAGGGACGTCTGTTGCGCCATCGCCGTAGAGCAAACACGATCAACAACATAGCCGCATGTAGTTGGGCATATATAAAGAACACTGATGAAAACAGAATACCAAAAGTCCTTTTGGAGACCAAGTGTTTGTGTCCCGATCCAGGACTTGAAAATTCTGTTTGCGCAGAAGTGGTCCATCAAGTTAAAGTTTTACGTAGGGTTGGTTGTGAAAATGGTCAATACGTGTATGCGACCATTAATGAAAATATAAACGTCGCGTGTGTGGCAGTGAGACTCCCTACAGGTGAACTCACTGGAAGCGACCACGAAAGAATGATTGAGTAACGAGAATGATTCGTCCAGACTAAGATCAGATGTTATCAGATGGACCTGTACTTTATTGGAATATGTTGGTGACTTTTACCGCTGTGTCGTCTTTCAGACTTTACAAGAATATTTATATAGCGTTTACTAGTCATGTATGGTATATCTGTATGTTTAAAAATGGAAATGTAATTATCTTGATATGATTGGAATAAAGTGTGTTTTGAATGGAGACGTGGTTCATTTGTTGTTGTTTTAAATAGAAAACTATTAACAATGGAAACAAACATACAGCGCCAATCTAAAGAATAACAGCCTAAAACATTATCGGTTTCGCTTTGGGTATTTCATGTATAATATGTTTGAGTTTATACTTCATTTAGGTTATTGTTCAAATTAGCATTGTCATTGCTTACTTAAAGGAAGTGAATTGGCAAAACTACAAACACATAATGATCCAATAAGGATTACATAATTAGGCACCAAACTACTATATAAACAACGTATAGATCTGAACAACGTGACTTAAAATCAACTTACTGGTTTATTAATATTAAAATCTAATCATAGAGCAAAACAATGTACATTTTCCTGTGTGATTTAATCTTAGTTTTACTTTGGACATATGCAAGCATAGTTTTATCATGTAGAGAACCTGAAGCATTACCACGAGTAAATGAGATACCGTTTGCATTTCATGATTCGTTTTGGCTGCTTCCATCATTAAATGATACAATATATCAATATAGAACAACTAGTACTGCAAGAAGAACAAGAGCTCAAAACATGTATCTGTTCGGAAACAAACACTGCAAGTTTGAAGAAGAAACGGATCTACTTGATGGAATTTTGACTAACCGAACTCGTATATTCGAAATGTGCCCATACCACTATCAACTAAATTACAAAAAGACTCGTATTCCGCAGATTTTAATGGAGGCGAAATGTAACTGTCCCTCGAGAGGTGATTGTGTTGGGGGACCACGGAGGTCTTCTTGTAGGGAAATAAGCTACTTTACTAAAGTCTGGCAGAGAACTGGCTGCACAAATGGCGTCTATGATTACAAGGAGGTATTGGAGGAAATTACCATTGGATGTACTTGTGCTCTGGACTCACGAAAATCGTTATAATCTCCAACATAACCTTGTTTTTAACACTCAAATAGGAGACGTTTATAGGTTTGGACTCGAGATAATTTCTGTGGTTTCAGACATTACTTTCGTATCCAAGAACAGCAAGCTCTTTAAATGACAAAACAACAATTATATAGCGTGTTTTCACGCAA
The DNA here is from genome assembly GCF_026914265.1 of Mya arenaria. Classification (NCBI taxonomy): domain Eukaryota; kingdom Metazoa; phylum Mollusca; class Bivalvia; order Myida; family Myidae; genus Mya; species Mya arenaria. The sequence continues at coordinate 68,928,351 of NC_069125.1, read as the reverse complement.
AATGTTCCTTTCTTTAATAAAATAGTTTTGTACAATTCGAGAATATAAATTATAACCATATTGCTTTCTTTCAAACTACCACTACTACCGCTTTTGCTATTGCTGCTGTTGCTGCTGCCACTACTGCCACTACTACCACTACTACCACTACTACTACTGCTGCTGCTGCTGCTGCTGCTGCTACTGCTACTGCTACTGCTACTGCTACTGCTACTACTACTACTACTACTACTACTACAACTGTAACTCAAATATTTTTGTAACACGACTTTTTATACATGTTCAGTGTATGTATGGTATCAATGTATATTTGACACTAAAATAAATTGAACACATAATTGTTTGCTTTTGGCTTCTGACATTGAATGACATGTTACCCAGAGTCACCGCCGTAACGTCATGATCTTAACATCTAGCGATCAAAAATCCCAACACTCTCCTCGGTTTTCTTCCGAAAGTCTCGGTCATGCAGTAGTCGGTCAGGATAGACCGTTGGCATGGTCTGTGTGTCCGTGTTCTAGTATCTGTGTGGGAGTCTGTCAGGATGAACCGTTGGCACGGTCCGTGTTCTAGTATCTGGGTGGGCGTCCGTCAGGAAAGACCGTTGGCATGGTCTGTGTGTCCGTGTTTTAATATCTGGGTGGACGTCCGTCATGATGAACCGTTGGCATGGTGTGTGTGTTTGTCCGTGTTCTAGTATCAGGGTGGGAGTCCGTCAGGATAAACCGTTGGCATGGTCTGTGAAACCGTGTTCTAGTATCTGGGTGGGAGTCCGTCAGGATGAACCGTTGGTATGGTATGTGAGTCCGTGTTCTAGTATCTGGTTGGGAGTCCGTCAGGATGAACCGTTGGCATGGTCTGTGTGTCCGTGATCTAGCACTAGGGTGGGAGTCCGTCAGGATAGACCGTTGGCATGGTCCTTGTTCTAGTATCTGGGTGGGAGTCCGTCAGAATGAACCGTTGGTATGGTCTGTGTGTCTGTGTTCCAGTATCTGGGTGGGAGTCTGTCAGGATAGACCGTTGGCATGGTCAGTGTTCTAGTATCTGGGTGGGAGTCCGTCAGGATAGACCGTTGGCATGGTCCGTGTTCTAGTATCTGGGTGGGAGTCCGTCAGGATGAACCGTTGGTATGGTCTGTGTGTCAGTGTTCTAGTATCTGGGTGGGAGTCCGTCAGGATAAACCGTTGGCATGGTCTGTGTGTCAGTGTTCTAGTATCTGGGTGGGAGTCCGTCAGGATAGACCGTTGGCATGGTCTTTGTTCTAGTATCTGGGTGGGGGTCCGTCATGATGAACCGTTAGCATGGTCTGTGTTCTAGTATCTGGGATGGAGTCCGTCAGGATAGACCGTTGACATGGTCTGTGTGTCCGTGTTCTAGTATATGGGTGGGAGTCAGTCAGGATGAACCGTTGGCATAGTCTGTGAAACCGTGTTCTAGTATCTGGGTGGGAGTCCGTCAGGATAGACCGTTGGCATGGCCTGTGTTCTAGTATCTGGGTGGGAGTCCGTCAGGATAGACCGTTGGTATGGCCTGTGTTCTAGTATCTGGGTGGGAGTCCGTCAGGATAGACCGTTGGCATGGTCTGTGTTCTAGTATCTGGGTGGGAGTCCGTCAGGATAGACCGTTGGCATGGCCTGTGTTCTAGTATCTGGGTGGGAGTCCGTCAGGATAAACCGTTGGCATGGTCTGTGTGTCCGTGTTCTAGTATCTTGGTGGGAGTCCGTCAGGATAGACCGTTGTCATGGTCTGTGTGTCTGTGTTCTAGTATCTGGGTGGGAGTCTGTCAGGATGAACCGTTGTCATGGTCTGTGTGTCCGTGTTCTAGTATCTGGGTGGGAGTCCGTCAGGATAGACCGTTGGCATGGTCTGTGTTCTAGTATCTGGGTTGAAGTCCGTCAGGATGAACCGTTGGCATGGTCTGTGTTCTAGCATCTGGGTGGGAATCCGTCAGGATAGACCGTTGGCATGGTCTGTGTGTCCATGTTCTAGTATTTGGGTGGGAGTTCGTCAGGATTGATCGTTGGCATGGTCTGTGTGTCCGTGTTCTAGTATCTGGGTGGGAGTCCGTCAGGATGAACCAGTGGCATGGTCTGTGTGTCCGTGTTCTAGTATCTGGGTGGGAATCCGTCAGAATGAACCGTTAGCATGGTCTATGTGTCCGTGTTCTAGTATCTGGTTGGAAGTCAGTCAGGATAAACCGTTGGCATGGTCTGTGTTCTAGTATTTGAGTGGGAGTCCGTCAGGACGAACTGTTAACATAGTCTGTGTGTCCGTGATCTAGCATCAGGATGGGAGTCCGTCAGGATGAACCGTTGGTATGGTATGTGAGTCCGTGTTCTAGTATCTGGTTGGGAGTCCGTCAGGATGAACTGTTAGCATGGTATGTGTGTCCGTGATCTAGCATCAGGATGGGAGTCCGTCAGGATAGACCGTTGGCATGGTCTGTGTTCTAGTATCAGGGTGGGAGGCCGTCAGGATAGACCGTTGGTATGGTCTGTGTTCTAGTATCTGGGTGGGAGTCCGTCAGGATAGACCGTTGGCATGGTCTGTGTGTCCGTGTTATAGTATCTGGGTGGGAGTCCGTCAGGATGAACCAGTGGCATGGTCTGTGTGTCCGTGTTCTAGCATCTCGCTGCTTCTGCATGCCGTTTTGCTATTATGACTGCTCGATGCAGTGTTACCAAGCAAACCGCTAGATCAATATTTGGTGTTAGGTGTTGCGATGGAATTGCCTGCGCTTCTTTAATAGGCCCTGGTCAGACACACCCACCGTATTAAGGCGATTTGGTGGTCTGGAAGATGTCGTTGCGAATATTCGATTACCAAAATGATTCTTTTAGAAGTTGTAGAAATCTGTAACTATACGCTATGATATAGCAAGGGCCTATTAACACGTCTTTATCGCAGCCGTTATCGACGTGTAACACAGTACTTTCTGTGCGTTCGAGGAAACTACAATACGCTTTGGTTTGGGAGAGCTAAACTGATGGTGTCATAAGTGACTATTTTAGTGCCTCGAACACTGCCTGCGGCTCCTCACCCTACAGAAACGCATTATTGCCAATAAAACAATACAACGGCTTTGGTAACATGGCATAGTTCTGAATAAAACAGAAACTACAGTAATAGTTGAACAAACCAACGAAATGCTTGACATCCTTCGAGGTTCTGGGTGCAGGCCAACCTGAAGCACATCGAACGTCGCATTCAGGCAATGCGATAATATCACATCTCTAACAATAAGACATAGAGAATCTACAGAGTGTGGTAGGGAGATGCAAGATATAGAGTATTCACCGCTGGTTCAACCCCTTCTGGCCTAAATATCACTTCATATGCATGGTTCGAATGCCGTGCCATATTAATAATATCTGTCATGTGTTCCCGTTCCGGATAGAAAAATCCGACCCGAGGGCACCTGCGTTGCCTGGTAACGAGGCTTGCCGAGTTACCGGCTACGCAGCGTGCCCGAGGGTCGGATTTTTTTTATCCGGAACGGATACACATGATATATATTTTTCTAGCATACCTTAATTTTTTTTGTGTGAAGAAACTGCATAAAAAAGCTCATTTTTGTACATTTCACCAAAAAGCGCGTGGGATAATGTTTACTGACGTGATGACGCGCAGTAATTTTTATTCACTGTCAACGTCAATAAGTTCCTTCGATATCAAGTCTTTGAAGGGTTATTTCGTTTTGTTGTGAAGATATATTTTTGCAAAGTTAATGTTTATGAAACTCATCTATTGAAATCTCATAATTATGGTTACTTAAAGTATATAATAAAAGAAATAAAAAGTATTACGTCACAGCGTGTGACTCATATGGCATGGGGGGATGCCAGATGGGATTTTCCAGCACTGCTGACGTCACCGGAAATGCTTATCCGGTGTGCTAGAAAAGACCTGGAGGATTTGTTCGATTGTCTATACTATTGCTCGTACATTTGGGCAGTTAGAGTCAGTTACTCAAGACACCTCGGTACTGCTACCCGCTTCAGAACGAGAGCCTTGTCCACCCCCCTCCCCCCGTGGTGACGGCTGAAAAACAACATTTGGCCCTTCAAGCGGTTGACCTTGATTCTGGGTTGACTGATGGAATCTGTATTTACTATTTAGCGGTGGCCGGTACCATTTTTGTGTAACAAAACGCTCTTGTAAATATCTCGTTAGTATTACTATTACATCCCTTTGTGAACACCTAGTGAAAGGTAGCAGCTTTCTGGCCTGCAGCCTCATACATTTCAGGCAGATTAAGAAATGCAATTCAATCTCTTCCCTATCACAGGGTTAAGAGATTGATTACACGAGGAGTCAGTCATGGGCACTTGTTTATGAGACAAGTCTTCATGGAAATGTAAATCTAAACATCTTATATAATAAATGTTTTACTCGTTGAAACCGATATTGCAGAAAACTATACAAAGACTATTTTAGCATTTATCACCCTTGGTTTGAAGGTTCTAGCTGTCAGTACCTTAGTTTTAACGCTGATGATGATTTGGATTTCGTCATAAAAAGGTGCATTTTACAAAACATCAGCGATTCCCTTTAACAGAATTACGTAAAAGCAGTTTCCAATGAAAAGATGAAAAAATTATTAAAAATTGATCAACCAACCCTCAAAGCAAAAATTGAGTTGGCCTGCACCCAAACGACACTTACTCGAATGGACACAGTTTGCGTGATCGAGTCACAGCCGCTCCCTAAATATGCACCGCAGTCTGGTTTAAACATACTTCATTTCAAAAAAAGGTTTAAATGACAACGTACATGTCCGTACAAATACTTAAAAATTTGATCGGATCGTAGTATGTTGACGTGAACATTTCACTCAAACGCCACAAGGGTGCAAGGTGGTAAACTTTCAGTGACACCGTGATTGGTACATGCTATACAGTATGCATTCAGCAACTTTCACCACCAATGCTTTCACAAGTAACATTTACTGTTACATGTATAATCACTTTTCACCCTGAACTAAGACTAGAAGCTATTCATAAAAATGGGTCCACGTCTCCGCACAACCATGTTATTTTCACTTAAGTAGGAGACATAATGTTCTTAAGAAAATCGCAATGCAGCCAATTGTTTAAAACCGACTAAGGTTTTGGTTTGGTCAAAGATATCCAAACTATGTATCGGTTGGTCAATATTGTGCAAACAATAACTACTAACCAATCTTATCGTTTTTATGAGTCAACTACTCAAAAGATAGCATATGGAAATTTAGCAACAAATTATACAAAAGCTGCAAACGTTACTTTTCATATACTGCCAATAGACATAGTTTATTAAAGAGACCAATCATTTGAAAAATCTAAAAAAATAAATAAATTGTGTGGCTTATTTTGGCTCCAGAATTAGTTTATATTTTTTATTCTTTTAGCTCGATTATGACTGCTGAAAGCTCGAGTCCTTTTCCTGTGTAGAAACTGTTACTGGTGTCCATTTTGAGCGGGCATGAGAGGGAAACCCAGGTAGGAATCGAACCCACATCCGGGCAGGCTCTACGTGCATCATCAAGATGAGTCTCGATTCTAGCTAGCCGGTCAGACTCTATTTGTGTCATTAGTGACGAGTCCCGGTTGTAGCGACCCGGCCAGGCTGAATGTGAATCATCAAAGACAAATCATGGTTGTAGCTGTCACACTCTATTTGCATCACAGAGACGACTCTCGGCTGTTGCGGGTCGGACAGGCACTATGTGCATCATTAGATTAGGGATTAGCCTCGGCTGTTGCGGGTCGGACAGGCACTATGTGCATCATTAGAGATTAGTGTCGGCTGTTGCGGGTCGGACAGGCACTATGTGCGTCATTAGAGATAAGTTTCGGCTGTTGCGGCTCTATGTACATATTCAGAGTCGAGTCTCGGCTGTTACGGGTCGGTCAGGCTATATCTTCAGCATCAGAGACGAGTATTGGTTGCAGCGAGCCGAACAGGCTCTTTGTTTATCATCAGAGACGAGTATCGGTTGTTAGGGGTCGGCCAGGCTTTATGTGCAGATGATGACGAATCTCGATAATCACGGGTCGGTCAGAATCTATGTGCATCATCAAAGACGAGTCTCGGTTGTACTGGGTCGGTCAGGCTCTATGTGTATCATCAGAAACGAGTCTCGGTTGAAACGGGTCTGACAGGCACTATGTGCGCCATTACAGATTAGTCTCGGCTATTGCGGCTCTATGTACATCTACATCTGCGGCTCCATGTATATATTCAGAGACGAGTCTGGGCTGTTACGGGCCGGTTATGCTATATCTGCAGCATCAGAGACGAGTATCGGTTGTAGCAAGCCGGTCAAGATCTATGTTAATCATCAGAGACGAGTCTGGGTTGTAACGGGTCGGTCGGGCTTTATGTGCAGATGATGACGCGTCTCGGTTGTTACGGGTCGGTCAGGATCTATGTGCATCATCAGAGACGAGTGATCGATGTAGCGGGCCGGTCAGTCTTTTGTGATTCACCATTGACGAGTCATGGTTATTGAAGGTCGGTCAGGTTCAATATGAAATATCAGAGTCGAGTTATAGATGAAGCGGGCAGGTCAGGCTATTGTGATTCACCAGAGACGAGTCATTGTTGTTGAAGGTCGGTCAGGCTCAATGTGAAATGTAAGAAACGAGTCATGGTTGTTGCGGGCATGTCAGACTCAATGAGCATCATCAGAGACCAGTCTCGGTTGTTACGGGTCGGTCAGGATCTATGTGCATCATCAGAGACGAGTGATCGATGTAGCGGGCCTGTCAGTCTTTTGTGATTCACCAGAGACGAGTCATGTTTATTGAAGGTAGGTCAGGCTCATTATGAAATATCAGAGTCGAGTTATAGATGAAGCGGGCAGGTCAGGCTATTGTGATTCACCAGAGACGAGTCATTGTTGTTGAAGGTCGGTCAGGCCCAATATGAAACGTAAGAAACGAGTCATGGTTGTTGCGGGCAGGTCAGACTCAATGAGCATCATCAGAGACCAGTCTCGGTTGTTACGGGTCGGTCAGGATCTATGTGCATCATTAGAGACGAGTGATCGATGTAGCGGGCCGGTCAGTCTTTTGTGATTCTCCAGAGACGAGTCATGGTTGTTGAAGGTCGGTCAGACTCAATATGAAATATCAGAGTCGAGTTATAGATGAAGCGGGCCGTTCAGGCTATTGTGATTCACCAGAGACGAGTCAGTGTTGTTGAAGGTCGGCCAGGCTCAATGTGAAACGTAAGAAACGAGTCATGGTTGTTGCGGGCATGTCAGACTCAATGAGCATCATCAGAGACCAGTCCCGGTTGTTACGGTTCAATGTACATCATCAAAACTGTAGCAGTCACGATTGAAGCTGGCCGGCCATGCTCTATTAGCATCATCAAAAACGAGTTTCGGGCCGGCCAGCTCTATGTGGATCACCAAAGACGAGACACGACTGTTTCGGCTCGGCCAAGCTCTATGTGCATCATCACAGACAAGTCATGGCTGTTTCGTGCCGGCCAGGCACTATGTGCATCATCATAGACGAGTCCCGGCTGTTTCGGACTGACCAGGCATTATATGCATCATCACTGACGAGTCTCGGCTGTTTCGGGCCGGCCAGGCACTATGTGCATCATCAAAGACGAGTTTCGGCTGTTTCGGTTCGGCCAAGCTCTATTAGCATCATCATAGACGAGTCACGGCTGTTTCGGGCCAGTCAGGCACGATGTGTATCCCCACAGACGAGTCTCGGCTGTGTTGGGCCGGCTAAGAACTATGTGCAACATCACAGACGAGTCACGGTTGTGTTTGGCCGGCCAGAATCTATGTGCATCACCACAGCAAGTGTCGGCTGTTTCGGGCCGGCTAAGCTCTATGTGCATCATCACAGACGAGTCTCGGCTGAATCGGGCCGGCCAGGCACTATGTGCATCATCAAAGACGAGTTTCGGCTGTTTCGGTTCGGCCAAGCTCTATTAGCATCATCATAGACGAGTCACGGCTGTTTCGGGCCAGTCAGGCACGATGTGTATCCCCACAGACGAGTCTCGGCTGTGTTGGGCCGGCTAAGAACTATGTGCAACATCACAGACGAGTCACGGTTGTGTTTGGCCGGCCAGAATCTATGTGCATCACCACAGCAAGTGTCGGCTGTTTCGGGCCGGCTAAGCTCTATGTGCATCATCACAGACGAGTCTTGGCTGTTTCGGGCCGGTCAGGCACTATGTGAATCATCACAGACGAGTCACGGCTGTTTTGGGCCGGCCAGGCTCTATGTGCATCATCACAGACGAATATCGGCTGTTTCGGGCCGGCCAGACATCGACTGTTGTGTACCGGCCAGGATCTAAGTGCATCATCACAGTCGAAGATCGGCTGTTGTGGGCCGGCCAGGATCTATGTGCATCATCAGAGTCAAGTCTGGCTGGTACATCGAAAACGACAATTGAAAGGCTATATATGGGCTAGTAATTGCACTGCCTAGTGCTTTCAAAATGATATTTATTTATTTTTGAAATGCACGGGTATTCAATGTCATTGTGCTATTATGTAAAGGTCTAGTTTGTGTCATATTTCGGTGGTGGTCATTTGATCTTAGCGTCGTTAGTCTAGGTAAGTTGTTTTTTTGGAGTTAAGTTCTTAAAAAATACTACTTCGTGACAGGATAAAGCACGTTCCCAATAATAAATAGCATGATAATGCATGTTATGCGAGGAGTTAAACTCTTGCTTTATGAAATATTCTCATTGATTGAAAGGCTACGTTGTACATTGTAAGACGGTTTCAATACTGAATAGTGAATACACTGAATATACCCAATGAACTTCCTTTTACAACAAAATCGACATTTGATCTACTTTGAATTAACATTTAATTCTGAACTTTTTGCGAGTGGTAGCTTAAGTAAATTATTTCAACATTGTTCTAACAATGCATGTACATGTCAAATGGTATTATTTTGTTAATATATAGGAAGTAATGAGATCACGGGTATCTGAGATATGTTACATATAATTTCCTTCTTACTGTACGAGTATTGGGTAATATAATTAACCTCTGACAAGCGAGTCTTTATTGGTTCGGAAATCGAAAAGCTAACAACGTCAAACTTACGAAATGCCTTTTCACCGAATGCTTTCATAGATGAACCAATTTTGTGTACAGGCGGAAGATCTTTTTGAATAAACAAATCATTGTATTGGTGTTCATGTTTATTTTGAAAGTCTCACATAAAAGATTCTTCGTCTGTGTATGCACTTATTGTTGGACCAATGTGAATTTAGTATTATTCAAATGTTCGCGTGTTTATATTCCATAATTCTTACGCCTGCATGTTCACTGGCTATTTGCGCTTCTATATTTTGTAGAACCAGAGAACATGAGCCGTTTTCTCTCATGCGACGAGCATGTGCATTGAACATTCATATACAATTTTACCCGACATAACACAATTTTAACTCTGTTTTATTTCGTTTAGGTAACTGATTCCTAATCTCAATACTCATGGCATATAATTAGTTTTAAAACAAAAAGTGAGAGAAAAAACATGTCGTACAGCGCTATTGTGTAAATTGAGTTTGGTGCTTAAAAACATTAAACAGAAATCGATAAACAATAACGTCAAACCAGTAATTGATTAAATTCAAATTCCTGAAAAAATAATCTCTACATGACCATTACTTGCAAATTCATAATAGCATTAATGATGTGGTAAATTTAAGTAATAGACTAGTTAAAACATGTAATGTCAAATCTTATGGATTCAGAAAGACGGGGCGAGTGAAGTAGTAGATCCCTTTTCCAGTTTTTAGTCATTTGGATTACAAATTTTATCATTTTCTTTCAGCAGGGAATCAAATTATGACGTCATATCTGTCAAGCTGTTCAATGTCAATTTTAAAAGATTGAGCCTAGTACCTATTAAAGGCCGATAGCCGATTTAATATGTAGGAAATGTAGGTTGTTATCAAAATTCGACGTTCCATTCGGATTTCGGAAAGGATGCTACACCATGTGTGCGATATTTATTCGTTTGTCGTTAGTACAGAAATACTTAAGTAATGAAAGTGAAATCATTTCCGTGTGAATTCAAAACAATGATAATAAAGCTAGGAAAAATTGTAATTTAAAAGATGTCTTGATATTCCCGTATTGATTTTTTATGAAAAACTCAAAACGACATTTCATCACGAGCACGTAGAAACAGTTTTCCAACTCTGTAACACGAAGAGTTGACCTGGAATGTATTCACGGGGGCCTGTAGACAGTGTTTCAGATTTTACCCAGTCCACAACAAAACCACAACAAACATGAGCTCCATCAATCTAATCATCGAAGTAGTAAAACTCAAATCAAATTAAATTATTTGTCATTTAAATCTGGCGGAAATCAAACATTGAAATAGCCTTAACCAATTACCTTTCATAGCATCATCTGCATCAATATCGATATTTTGAACAACCCATTGCATCATAGATGGTCGTTATATATATCATTACTGAACGGTAAGGAATATGATGGTAGTGATGTTCATGTGTGCATAACTAAATAAAAAAATATTTTACAGGTTTCATGGTTTATTGCTATACTGAATCCAATTAAACGACGATAGCATCTTAAATGTAACAGTTTTATGATAATATATTATACTTTCAGATGAGGGAAGAAAAGGAAAATATGTCATATCAACCCAAGTAACTTTTCGCCACGTACCTGTCACCCACCTGAAATAAATTGATTAAATACGTGAGGGAATTAATCGTCGATATTTGATTATCAAGTGTATGATTATTCCAGTTTTAAATCAATTGCGAGCTTAGTAAATTAAATAGTCATAAACTAAATCTGTCTTTGACTCGATAGCCCTTACCATTATGCCAAATAAGTTTAAATTGTTTTTACAACTTTGGACCTTTACATATACGTGCATGTGTTTTCTTTATTATTTTATGGATCAAGTGTTTGCCAAAAAGAAGCGCAAGCGGCAGCCAAAACGGGGGTCAGCATGTGTTCAAGCCATAGACAAGCCTTCCAAAGAAACAACGACCTGGAGCAGCACCGTGTTGATTCATCAAACACTTGATTCACGTGTGATACGGACTTACACGCATTTAATGCTTTGCGCTAAAATGCGACCTAACGAACGCTACATTTTGAGAATTTACAAACATAATTTACAATGTTCGTGTAAAAATATGTATACAATGTACACGTTCTAATAAACAATGCCATTGCTTTAGCATATTGAATACATCTTCATATGTGAATACGGGAGTCCTTATAGTTTGGTATATTATGTCAACTTACACCATCTATAGTGGGGTCTATTAAAATGTAATTAATAATGCTTACACTTCTAATTAACCAAATGCGAAGTCAAAGAGACAAAAAAATGTTAACATACATATCAGGTGCGTAATCGCCTTCTTTGAGTTTATAAATGTCTGCCTATATATAGGTAATATGTGCATTGCGGTATAAACACGAGACTTAAACCCTGGGTTTCTTATCATTATAACTTTCCCTTGACAAATGAAATAATCACTGCATCTGACCAGCAACCAGTCGAAATAAAAAGCAAGCGAATCAGTTTGTTGTTTTTCGTTTTTTCCGTCTGGCTAATATTCATTATTTTACATTTTTATAACGGTATTTTGTCTATTTACGGACAAGGTTCCTTTACAACTTAGTTTATGGACAGTTATTGATAAGTATTAACTTTTCTTACAATATCTAAATGTTTATTCATAGACGCTTTCCGATTGGATTTTTTAACATCCACATAATGGGTCTTATAATACTCATCTCACTATTAGGACTTCTCACACTATTGGTAAATTATTAAAATGTATTATTCCAGGTGAGTAATCGTAGCAACTCCCCTGCAGTTGACAGTATAGTTTGCGTTTATGATAAATATCCGTCAGGTGTATTGTAGTCTCCTAAATTTAGTTATAGTCTAAGACAATATCTCTCCAAAATGTATAGGAGTTCCATAGCTTGTCCTTCATAATATTTGTCTTTACAATACAGCGACTGATACTTTACTTATTGTATGGTAGACACTGTCCACTGACCATCGGAGGGAGTGTTTCGTGCCGTATTAGATTAATAAAAACTATTTTTAGGCGTTCTTAATTATTTATTGAAAAAGCTACGTAATGATGACCTTGACCTTTGACTTCGCTTTCGATTTGTTGAGTCCATAATATATTAATTGCATGAATATCTATATTTTGTCAAGAGGAGGGGCAGAATAATTTTCCTTGTAACTTGTGAACAGTCAGTGTCATTCAAATTTCAAATACACAGTATGACATAATAGTCTAGTAAAATATTTGAAATATGGTAATTGTAGACGTTTGCTGTAAAGAAAAAACGTATCAAAACTCTTCAAAGTTGTGACACATTCGCTCGTATTCGCCACACATATTTGAGGAATTCGAACGAAATACTCACATGTGTGACGATTTCGTTTGTATGGAAAATAAGGTTTAACAAAAGCTTGCCGATGACACTATATATTCAATTAATACTTTACAGGCATGATACGCACAGAGCATCGCGCAATAAATATATTTTATTTCCGACCAAAAAAAAAATTAGGCATGTGTATTTTTATTTTATATCCTCCTCGTACGCATGTTTGTTTCTCGGTCTTCCGTTAAAGGAGATAAAAAATGAAATAAGCGTTGCTCTTTTCAACTGTGCTCGATATCCCAGGGACCAGCCAAAATAATATTATGTTTTCTCAAGCCAGTCAATATCTACTTTATCAAACCGAACAAAAATGTCTTATTTTGAAGTATTCGATGTAAATCAAGAGAACAAAATTTGATTTTTATAAGTTCAACAGGTTTATTACATTAATTTAAATGTCAATAACTCATTCTTTCTGAAAGCTGCTAATCTTGCTGCCAGTTTTGCAACAATTGTCGGCAGGTAAACAAAGCGCTCAGGTAAAGCAGACTTATGTAAGACACTATCTGTAAATTTCGTATTCGTAGCGTATTGGCAATTTCATATGTTCTGCCAGCTTTATCCATCATAATTTTCTCATATGGCGCTTAATTTGTAGTGCCATGTCATTGTTATGACGTCAGAGGGTAACCGTGCGGCAGAGGGTGACAGTGCGAGGTGTTAGTCGAATATATTGGCCTGGCGTTTTTACTCTATGTTCTATTGAAGCGAGGTATACTAATGTACAATTATTTATTTTCTTAAACGATGCAATTCTTGGCCACATTGCATCGTTTTACACCTCAGGCTGGATGTCCATAAAACAATCAGCATCTACTTATACTACACTTCAGGCTGGATGTCCATAAAACAATCAGCATCTACTCATACTACACTTCAGGCTGGATGTCCATAAAACAATCAGCATCTACTCATACTACACTTCAAGTTGGATGTCAATAAAACACTCAGAATCTACTCTTACTTCACTTCAGACTGGATGCCCATAAAACAATCAGCATTTGCTCATACTACACTTCAAGCTGGATGTCAATAAAACAATCAGCATCTACTTATATTACACTTCAGACTGGATGTCCATAAAACAATCAGCATCTGCTCATACTACACTTCAGACTGGATGTCCATAAAACATTCAGCATCTACTCTTACTACACTTCAGGCTGGATGTCCATAAAACAATCAGCATCTACTCATACTACACTTCAGACTGGATGTCCATAAAACAATCAGCATCTACTTATATTGCACTTCAGGCTGGATGTCCATAAAACAATCAACATCTACTTAAACTACACTTCAAGCTGGATGTCAATAAAACAATCAGCATCTACTCATACTACACTTCAAGCTGGATGTCAATAAAACAATCAGCATCTACTCATACTACACTTCAGACTGGATGTCCATAAACCAATCAGCATCTACTCTTACTTCACTTCAGACTGGATGTCCATAAAACAATCAGCATCTATTTACACTTCAAGGTGGATGTCCATAAAACAATCAGCATCTACTTATACTAACTTCAAGCTGGATGTCCATAAAACAATCAACATCTACTTATATTACACTTCAGGCTGGATGTCCATAAAACAATCAGCATCTGCTTATATTACACTTCAGGCTGGATGTCCATAAAACAATCAGCATCTACTAATACTAACCTCAGAGTGGATGTCCATAAAACAATCAGCATCTACTCATGCTACGCTTCAGGCTGGATGTCCATAAAACACTTTAGGCTGGATGTCCATAAAACAATCAGCATCTACTTATACTACACTTTAGGGTGGATGTCTATAAAACAATCAGCATCTGCTCATACTACACTTCAGGCTGGATGTCCATAAAACAATCAGCATCTACTTATACTACACTTTAGGGTGGATGTCTATAAAACAATCAGCATCTGCTCATACTGCACTTCAGACTGGATGTCCATAAAACAATCAACATCTACAAATACTATACTTCAGGCTGGATGTCTATATAACAATCACATCTGCTCATACTACACTTTAGGCTGGATGTCCACAAAACAATCAGCATCTACTCATACTACACTTCAGGGTGGATGTCCATAAAACAATCAGCATCTACTCATACTACACTTCAGGGTGGATGTCCATCAAACAATTAGCATATACTCATGCTACACTTCAGACTGGATGTCCATAAAACAATCAGCATCTACTCATACTACACTTCAGAGTGGATGTCAATAAAACAATCAGCATCTACTCATACTACACTTCTGGATGGATGTCCATGAAACAATCAGCATCTGCTCATACTAAACTTTAGGTTGGATGTCCATAAAACAATCAGCATCTACTCATACTACACTTCAAGCTGGATGTCCATAAAACAATCAGCATCTACTCATACTACACTTCAGACTGGATGTCCATAAAACAATCAGCATCTACTCATACTACACTTCAAGCTGGATGTCAATAAAACAATCAGCATCTACTCATACTACACTTCAAGCTGGATGTCCATAAAACAATCAGCATCTGCTCATACTACACTTCAGGCTGGATGTCCATAAAACAGTCAGCATCTACTCATACTACACTTCAGGGTTGATGTCCTCACAATCAGCATCTACTAATTCTACACTTCATGATGGATGTTCCCACAGCAGTCAGCATCTACTTAAACTGCACCTCAAAGTGGATGTCCATGAAGCAATCAGAATCTACTTTAACTACTCCCCAAAGTTGATGTCCATGAAGCAATCAGCATCTATTTATTCTACACTTCAGGGTGGATGTCACCACAGCAATCAGTATCTATCATATTACACTTCAGAGTGAATGTCCTCACAATCAGCATATACTTATTCTATACTTCAGGGTTGATGTCCATAAAGCAATCAGCATCTGCTCATACTTCACTTCAGGCTGGATGTCCATAAAACAATCAGCATCTACTCATACTACACTTCAGGGTTGATATCCTCACAATCAGCATCTACTTATTCTTCACTTTATGATGAATGTCCAGACAGCAGTCAGTATCTACTTAAACTACACCTCAAAGTGGATGTCCATGAAGCAATCAGAATCTACTTTAACTACTCCCCAAAGTTGATGTCCATGAAGCAATCAGCATCTATTTATTCTACACTTCAGGGTGGATGTCACCACAGCAATCAGTATCTATCATATTACACTTCAGAGTGAATGTCCTCACAATCAGCATATACTTATTCTATACTTCAGGGTTGATGTCCATAAAGCAATCAGCATCTGCTCATACTTCACTTCAGGCTGGATGTCCATAAAACAATCAGCATCTACTCATACTACACTTCAGGGTTGATATCCTCACAATCAGCATCTACTTATTCTTCACTTTATGATGAATGTCCAGACAGCAGTCAGTATCTACTCATATTACACTTCAGGGTGGATGTCCTCACAATCAGCATCTACTTATTCTATACTTCAGGGTTGATGTCCATAAAGCAACCAGCATCAATTTATTATATACTTCAGGGTGGATGCACATGAAGCAATCAGCATCTACTCATATTACACCTCAGGGTAAATGCCTCACAATCAGCATCTTCTTATTCTACACTTCAGGGTTGATGTCCATAAAGCAATCAGCATTTACTTATTCTACACTTCAGGGTGGATGTCCCCACAGCAATCAGCATCTACTCTTATTACTCTTCAGGGTGGATGTCCTCACAACAATCAGCATCTACTTATTCTACACCTTAGGGTGGATTTCCATGAAGCAATCAGCATTTACCTATTCTACACTTCAGGGTGGATGTCCCCACAGCAATCAGCATCTACTCATAATACACTTCAGGGTTGACGTCCTCACAATCAGCATCTACTTTTTCTTCACTTCAGGGTTGATGTCCATAAAACAATCAGCATTTACTTATTCTACACTTCAGGGTGGATGTCCCCACAGCAATCAGCATCTACTCATATTACACTTCAGGGTGGATGTCCCCACAGCAATCAGAATCTACTTAAACTACACCTCAAAGTGGATGTCCCCACAGCAATCAGCATCTACTTAAACTAGACCTCAAAGTGGATGTCCATGAAGCAATCAGAATCTACTTAAACTAGACCTCAAAGTGGATGTCCATGAAGCAGTCAGAATCTACTTAATCTACACCTCAAAGTGGATGTCCATGAAGCAATCAAAATCTACTTAAACTACACCTCAAAGGGGATGTCCATGAACCAATCAGAATCTACTTATTTTACACCTCCAAGTGGATGTCCATGAAGCAGTTACAATCTACTTAATCTACACCTCAAAGTGGATGTCCATGAAGCAATCAGAATCTACTTTAACTACTCCCCAAAGTTGATGTCCATGAAGCAATCAGCATATACTTATTCTACACTTCAGGGTGGATGTCACCACAGCAATCAGTATCTATCATATTACACTTCAGAGTGAATGTCCTCACAATCAGCATATACTTATTCTATACTTCAGGGTTGATGTCCATAAAGCAATCAGCATCTGCTCATACTACACTTCAGGGTTGATATCCTCACAATCAGCATCTACTTATTCTTCACTTTATGATGAATGTCCATACAGCAGTCAGCATCTACTTAAACTACACCTCAAAGTGGATGTACATGAAGCAATCAGAATCTACTTAAACTAGACCTTAAAGTGGATGTCCATGAAGCAGTCAGAATCTACTTAAACTACACCTCAAAGTGGAAGTCCATGAAGCAATCAGAATCTACTTAAACTAGACCTTAAAGTGGATGTCCATGAAGCAGTCAGAATCTACTTAATCTACACCTCAAAGTGGATGTCCATAAAGCAGTCAGAATCTACTTAATCTACACCTCAAAGTGGATGTCCATGAAGCAGTCAGCATCTACATAATCTACACCTCAAAGTGGATGTCCATGAAGCAGTCAGCATCTACTTAATCTACACCTCAAAGTGGATTTCCATGAAGCAGTCAGAAACTACTTAATCTACACCTCAAAGTGGATGTCCACGAAGCAATCAGCACCTACTTAAACTACACCTCAAAGTGGATGTCCATGAAGCAATCAGAATCTACTTAATCTACACCACAAACTGGATGTGCATGAATCAGTCAGCATCGACTTATTCTACAAAAAAAACACACGTCCGAACCAGATTAAAACTAAAGAACAAGTGAGAAAGGCGCCAAAATAAAAAAGGGTGGACAATTAAACATTCGGCAATGAGAAAAAGTTCCCTCCCTTAAACATTATTAAATTTCCTCAAAATTTGTTAAATTAGCATCTTCTATTTCTTCACATCAGGATGACGTCCCCACAGCAATCAGCATCTACTTATATTAAACTTCAGGACGGACGTCCATTAAGCAATCAGCATCTACTTATACTACATTTCAAGATGGATGTAAACGTTTCTGGATTGCTCCGATAATAATCGTTGACCTGTGTTAGTCTCACGCAACAAATGTCGTTTAACAGTATAAAGGGACTGCTTCCCTTTAGCCCAAATGTCATCAAGATAACCACAAATAAAACAATCATATATAACAGTATCCCGACATCGTGCCAAACTAGATAAGGGGTATACGTCCGAACGATTGTTATGGACATCTCTTCGTGTTTGAATCATGCCATTTTGTGTCATGCATATTTGTCGTTTCAGTTTGGCATTTAATATATCATTAATTATACATTTATGTTGTTGTTGTTGTTTTTTCAAATACTTGTAGGGAACCAGTTAATTGTGCTTGGGCAGACATCGACATGTCGGTACATTTCAAACAAATCGTTTATAGCAAGTTTCTTAATGTCTAAATTAGGTTCGTTTTAGTTGAAGCAATCATTCAACGTTGACAATACTTTATGTACGGAAACCATCGTGTGGGACATCACATTGCCATGATTTAGGACTTCGTTTGCGCATTTCAACCCTTTAAGTGTTTGGATGTGCATTTAAAGTTCGAAAACATTTATGGACATTATTTATAAACGTGCATTAAAATTTCATGTTGCTCTGTATGTGTTAAAATTGAACATACACGGCATAAGTGCATTATTTGTTCATGCTCGTTGTAAGGTGTGGTGGGTACAGCTTTCCTGAGCTTTTTACATTTCCTATTTGGCCTAAAGTTTTATCTCTGTTTTTCTCTGGCCTAACATATCTTTGTAAGCGGGTGTGAAGTTTGATTGTCGATTAAGCGTAATGGTTCATTTATGTAAAATATGAATGAACTATTGATCTGACATATTCTCCTTTGAAAATAAATTGCTTACGAATATATATTGTTCAGTACACTTTATACGTGTATTTCTTGAATCGCATTAACCATTTTTACTGACCACGTTCATTAATGTATTTTACATGCAAGATTTACTTATTGTGCTTTAATACTATGAGTAATATATAATATGTGCTCGATTAAAGTATCCGGCCTGCGGCACGTACATGTGCTCATTGTCTACTATTATCCTTAAGATAACTAATAAATTATTTATGTTTGGCATGTAATGGAATAAATTAGAAAACATAAAATGATCCAATGGAACCGCCAAAGACAAGCACAAAAGACTATGTCTTTCATTTAAACTTCGGTCCTTTAAGCTTAAACACTATATACCTTTATAAAGATTGTCTCTCTCACTTAAACATCGGAACTTGAAATATTGTGCCTTACAGAGAAACGATTACAACTTTCTTAGAAACACATTGTTTGTAAGTACAATGCGGCCTTCAAAAGTTTGTTAGGAAGGGTGACATAGGTTTATCGAGACAGATCAATTTGAAAAATATTTATACGAAAGTATACGAGAATTCAATGCAACCTGTAATTCATATTTTTATGTTGAAAAATCGTACATTATAAATTACATACATAATCGAATAGGAAAGGACACACTAATCAAAGTAAATGATTACAACAATTGTGTTAAAAAATTCTCGTCCAAAAATAAAATGGATAAGAGCAAACAACAAATACACGATAACATAAATATGTACATAAATAAAACTGTTGAACAAATTTGTTTCAAACGTTCCTGAGCAATTGACAATAAATTTACATGATTTTATGATTTCGGTTTCCCATTAATTATTTTTTCACTTTTAACTGTTCGCACGAAAACACATGTACATCCCACGGCTATCCTTTCGTTAGATCTTGTATACGTGCATTCCTTGTTACCGTTTGAATAGGCGTGATTCTTTCTTAGCACAGGTTGTGTGATAAATACTTCTTTACACGTACTATTTGTAACATCTTTGGG
This sequence comes from Mya arenaria, assembly GCF_026914265.1. Lineage (NCBI taxonomy): Eukaryota > Metazoa > Mollusca > Bivalvia > Myida > Myidae > Mya > Mya arenaria. Next base: position 68,908,644 of record NC_069125.1, on the reverse strand, counting down.
TTGTTCATGTGCATCATTATAACACTTCTTGCAGCGACACCTTGCTGTACCAAGAGTTCGGGGAAACCTTTCTTCGTCATGAGTAATCATCAAATACCACGGACAGGTTGAAATATCCATAAATTCTATGCCCGATTTCTTCTGTCTTCTCTTGCACTTCCGTTTACCATACCAGAAGGCGATTTTCTGTCGTCCTCCTTCACCATTCATGGTGTCGATATCTGTGCCCGGTATCTGTGGAAACAGGTAGGACGGGAAGAAGGTCTCGTCTTTGGTACTATTGTAGAGAATTTCTCTTAATGTTTCCTCACTTGGTTCTTTACAACTTTCACTCAAACTAATCACTATCAGCACCAGTAGACATCCAAGGACGGCTAGAACATCTACCTGACAACAAGGAAGATGTTTATATGAAAAGCACATTCTTCCAATGCACAAACAAACAATGTATTATATTCCCAATTCAATGACATTAATATCTATACAAATGTGAATGAATTAACCTAAATGCCTTTCCGTACCTGCATTTTAACTATGCATCTGTTTTTATCAATTTTGAAGAGCTGTTTGATTGATACAATAGTTAAGCTTCAATTTTGAAATAAATTTATATTAGTACACGTAATTTTCCAAACGTGGAATCTGCGTGCTATTTATACACATCTTACTATTCCAAAAAGGCATTCTGTACTTACAATGGTGTAGCCCCAGGGTATCCGAAGCGGTCAAAACTGCCGCTGTGTCCCACTTTCAGGTAAATATTAATTCACACCCCCAAATGGACTCTTACCAATAAACGATAATGTGCGTTAAATTCCGACCACATGCTATTGGTAGTGGACGAGAAATAAGGAAAATATTTTCTTACTCATTCAAAATTCACTCGGGATGTTTTTATATTTCAACCTAAGATGCATATAACTATTTTTAAGTAACCGGTGCTATCAGATATGCTAATGAATCTACGAATGTATTAATAGATAGCAAACTCATGCGATACTAAGAGGTTAGAGTTTTGAGTGTGAGTCAACAATTGGATTATGCATTCATACATATCTATAAATCAAGACAAATCATTAAATACGCGGAAAGTTGGTCAACATGTCCTGGAACCCACGCACGCACAGCCTTCAACGACAGCGAAAACATGGTAAAAGAACCGTGGCTTGAAATGCTTAACATCATAATGAACGAACTATTGTTAAAGAAGTCAAAAATATTTTATAAGCAAATAAGTAATATACTTCCATCGCGCAACGGCCATTTACTGAAGAAAGACAGTGTTATATCATACTTAAAGTATAGCTTTACTTGTGTGTATTTTTTGTCATAAAAGTTGTACGTAGCCATGTTCATGTTCAAGTGAATATTCAACAAATAATAAATCTTACACATGTTCATTGACACCTGTTTAAAAAGAAGTTTTCCTCACGAATAGGCATTGGGAAACGATAAATATTATTCTTTTGCAAGTTGAACAGAAAGTGTTAAAACGAACATGTTTCTGCTCTCATCTGCATTTCACTATCAGATCGTTTAAATAGGAGTATGGTGGCGCATAACTGAACTGAATTTTCACGTCGATATTAAACCGATAAGCACACAAGGAAGTACATTATACCGTTGAAGTTAAGAAACATTACCTTTCAACTTAACTTTTTTTTGAAACTCTTTATCTTCACTTCCGCATTTTACCAGGTTTGCAAAAGATAATACACGCTTTACAAATAGAAGTAAAACAGTATAGAACACTTTCCATTTGTATTAAAAAAGACATTAACGACATGTAAGAGCATAAAATCCTTGTTTTGTCAATAATATTATACTTTAGTGTGTCATTCAATTACATTATAGCTGCGACGGCTCTTTGACATGTAATACGATCAAATAATAATGTATGAAAATACTCGAATCCGTGTCTCATTTCATGTCTTTATGAAATAGTTATCAAAGCAAGATAGCCTTCACCATCATTTATATTTTTGATATAGCCTTTCTTAGAATTGTAACATATTTTGCATTCCAACTATTCCTGATTCTCAAACAGATGGAAAACAAAATTAATCTAAAAATGAGATAACAACACTAAATCTTCGAAAACTCGAACTATGATTTTGGCGACTTTTCGTTAGGCCTAGATTCATTACTTGTTTCTTAGAATGATTTTCTAAATGTCGAACAACAGTGGTTTAAAAAAGTTCTGTTCCAAATATATTTTTTACTTTACATTGGTCGTTTTAACGACGTCAAGATGATTACTTTTCACATATTTCGATATTACAAGTTTATCTAAAATATTTAATGTTTCGCTTGATTGATGCGGTCTTGAAAGTGTATCCGAATCAGCAATGTGCATGTAAGGTGTTGTATAAATGCACAATGTATTCACCAAAGTACAAAAGTGTTTCAACGGGTGAGTTTTATATCTTTCATTAGTTGGCATATTATACGAACTTGACGTTTAAGTGCTCTGATAACATGCCCCAATTTGCCGAACAATTTGGAGCTCCCTTACAAGTCTAAGGTCACTATTTTTGTATTGGTATAGTTTGTGTTATATTATTCTCATGAAGAAAATTTTAGCCTAGCGTTTTAGCATGTTATAAAAAGTGTTTTAGATTTTTAAAGGGAAATCATTGTTAGTATTTTATCATGATAACATTTAACATAAGCTTGTTACGCTGATTATTTTCGAGACATTGGGGCCATACATACTATTTTATTTGAGCTAAAAATGGACTCGTTTCTCTTGATTTACATTTTCGACGATACATATAAAATGGAAATAAAAATGTGTTGGGTCGTCTTTTTATAACAAACCAACATGTGGCTGAAACGTGCTCAATTTATGTAATGAATTGGGAATTAACCGATTCGCATGGCTCTATTCATAGACTTTTCGAGTATTCCATTTAAAATTATTATCAACTGCAAGACAAACTATAAATCACATATTACCAAGCTTATCAATGCCATAAAGAGTATAATTTTAGGGGAAGTAAAATATATGCAATTGCCTTAAGTGGAAACATCAATTGAACAATTTGATTTAATAAGGTAAAATATTCCTTTAGACAAATCATTTCAGTTCATTTACGGGGTGGTAAATCCTTTGGAATTATGTGTAATGAAGCTTGGTAGTTAAAAGTATTTATTTCGGGTTTTCTAACCTATGCCAACCACAAATCGAAGACGTTCGTAAAGCATGAAACTCGCACGGGATGTTTGTATTTCGACCATACAATATTTGCTTTTCTGGTCTTTGCTGTCTTGCAGAGTCGTGGTGTGTATAAATGATATTCTTTTAGAAGCAAAAGTGGTTATGTTGTAATATATTGTACATTCATTTGTAAATATATTATAAGAACTGTTCCACATAGTGATTTAGTCAGTAAATGATATGAATAATGTAGTTTTGTTTGAATTTCGCTTACTGTTCTTAGTTGTAACGTGTATATTGCGTGTAAATCTCTTTAAGGTTTCTGGCGCGGCCTGTACTGAACCAGCGAACTTGACTGACATTGTGGACAGTCTAACATCAAAACTTGAAAACAACTTTTTTGAAGCTATGGAAAGAACGGTTGACATTTCCTCTGTTCTTGAAAACATTGAAGGTCAATTGTCAAAAGAATGTGACTCACTTCAGATGTATCTGTCAGGAGAAAGACGATGTAAGAAGTACACTGAAAACACCCAGAATGCCACAGTGACATCCCATTTGTCTTGCCCTTGGTACAGCGTGATAGACTACGATGTGAACAGAAGGCCAAGTATCATAGTGAAAGCCAAGTGTTCTTGCCGACGATGCGCCAGAAGTGTGCGTCAAAAACTGAGGGGTCGATGTGTGCCTACACATAGTTATCTTCCAGTCATCCGACGAACCTGTCGAAACAACACATACGTATACTTTTTAGACGAAGAAGAAGTTGACGTTGGATGCACTTGCGAATTTCAAAAGGTTGCACAATAGTTTGTGAATGGCGTTGCTGGACAATAGTCTATTGTGCTTTATAGGTGACTAAAGGGAAATAAATCAAAGATTTTACATACATATGAAAACATAATTATCACAACTTACTTGTTTTATACAATGGCATTATTCTAAATCCTGTTTTAGTGTATATTACAAATTAAAACCTTAACAAATGTTGAGTCTTTTTCAAATATGCGATAAAGGGACTTTCACGAATAAAGGTATTTACATGATTTTTGTTTTCTGGTTTACCCAACATAAAAGACAATACTCTCCCGTAGTCCACCGAAATGGCCGTCAACGAGTATCCCTGATCGCTCATTATTATTGTAGCTTTACTCTCACGCATAAGTTGATGTTACTATCTTAACGATCGGTAAAATAAATACAATATAAGCTTAAGCGCGAAACAAAACATCTCAAATGCATGTGCCTTTTGATGTTGCGTGTTCGAAATTTTGCGATGTCGGGGCGTAGCGCTGAAAAGGTGATAAAACAACAGTGAAAATACGGTCGATGGTTATGTTGACTTTCCGAGTTGGCGGAGACTTAGACGCGTATATATTCGGTGTTTCGATCTTTCGTCTATTCAATGCAAATGATGTATGACAAATGAACTAGAATCTGGAAAACCAAAAATGGAGTACTTGCTCCGTATTTCCGAACTCTGGGGAGCTCAATATATCAAATATTTAAATAAAAGTACGCGGCAGTTTCAAATAGTACTTTTCAAAATATATCATTTTAACTAATTATTTTTTTCTAGATTACATATATTCAACCCCTTACGATAACCTGTGATAGATAGGGAGATTATTTTTGCATACTTAAAATCTGTACGACTATTCAGTGAGAAAAACTGTCTAGTGGGTAACGAACCGGGCGACCTTCGGTAGAAATAAAAGTCAATACACAGATGAACTTGAGAACCTTGCATATTCATGGACATTACCCAGTACCAAGAGCAAACACAGATGAACTTGAGAACCTTGCATATTCATGGACATTACCCAGTACCAAGAGCAAACACAGATGAACTTGAGAACCTTGCATATTCATGGACATTACCCAGTACCAAGAGCAAACACAGATGAACTTGAGAACCTTGCATATTCATGGACATTACCCAGTACCAAGAGCAAACACAACTCCAGGTCATAATGAAATCGCTGAAAGCATTGAAAGTGTTATTTTTACTTTTTTACAATTCTGTTTACAGGAAATAAACATCGAATACAAAAAAAAGCTTTTGAGTGGCCCCAAAATGTAACCAATAAGTGACTATGATAGGTAATGTAGATTGATGAATTTTTCATACAATAAGCTAGTTTCATAACAGTAACTGATAAACCTATATGTCCTTTTCATAGAGAAAAGAGATATTACATGTACTACAAATGAACATAGCTGCAAATGGGCTCCTGGGAAGAAACCAGTACAGGTGTCCTTATTGAGTGGCAATGAAAAAGTCCAACCCGAAGGTGATCGACCCTACTGCCTCCTCGGTGAGAGGCGCACACGTATACCAGTTGATCATACCATCCATTCCTTGACCCAAAACATATCAAAGGAATATCGTGCAATATATATTAACCTGTTACGCTACATTTTATACTAAAAAATGTTGCGTATGTTTAAATAAAGATATTTTTAAAAAATAAACATAACTTTCCGTTTATTAGAGAATTGAATATCCTGTCTTTCAAACGTTTTCTTGTACTTAAAGCTAAAAAACTAGTATCTTCTCCTGAAGTTTCTACTGCCATTGACGATATTTTAAATATAGTTCATTACAATGTGCAAAATTAACATTTTGACGTCAAAATTGATCTAAAGTTACTACGCTTTGACGTCAGTAAACAACATCGCACGCGTTTTAGTGAAATTTACAAAAATGCGTTTTCTACGTCAATTATTTTCACAAATTGATCATGTTTTTCCGGTTAGGATAAAAAAAATCCCACCCCTGGGCACGCTGCGTATCCGGTAAATCGGGCAAGCCACGTGACCGACATGCATGCTGTATCTGGGTAGTCCTCCGGTCGGATTCAAATGAGGGTATCAACATTTTCATTGAGTATGACATTTATGTACAAAAACGACGGGATCACGCAATTAACTACATAGAATATCCTATCCCTAATCATATCTAATATCCTCTTCCTAATCACATCGACATATCGATCCAACACTGCAGGACTTTGATATTTCCCGTCAAATGTTATGGACCGAAAATAGATATTTCCTAAGAGAAGTAACAACTGAAATGTAAAAGTGGGACTTTTTAGCTCACCTTAGCCGTAGGCTGAGGGTGAGCTTTTAGGATCGATGAATGTCCGTCGTCTGTTCGTCGTCCGTCCACACTTAGTTTGTTAACACTCTAGTGGTCACATTTTTGCCTCAATTGTCACGAAACTTGGTCAGGATGTTTGTCCAAGTAATTACTCTGACGACTTCGAATATGGGTCATCTGGGATGAAAAACTAGATCACATGACTCAAAAATAGAAACATCTTGTTAGCACTCTAGGTGCTACTTTCTCAGGCGAAATATTCTGGAAATTTATCAGAAAGGTTGTTTCGATGATTGATAGCTTAAGTTCGAATATGGGTCATCTGGGGTCAAAAACTAGGTCACAGAGCCCATATATAGAAAAAAAAACCTATTTAACACTCTAGAGGTAACATTTACAGCCCAAATATATTGGAAATTTGTCAGACAGGTTGTTTCGATAATTTCTAGCTCAAGTTCGAATATGGGTCATCTGGGGTCAAAAACTAGGTCACAGAGCCCTTTTTTTATTAAACTAACACATATTTGTCATGTTTTAACACGCCTGTTTAAAAACTGGACATATAATAGTTCCACCTATGGTGTATGTAAGGGCAGACAGGCACCATCCAGTATGTAGTCCTATCAATTACTTTTGAACCCTTTGTCAAATCCAGGCCAAATTTGGTCAGAATGTGTATGAACGTGTTTGATAATGAGCAAAATTGCTGTAGATTTCCGAGAGTTATTGCGCTTTGATTATAGAAATTACCTAAAATTGCTCTTGTCCTATCAATAAAGTTTTAACCATTTCTCCAATCATCACAAAATTTGGTGAGAATGTAAACGGGCATAATTTATCAGAGAAGCGAAATCTCTGTTATTGCCCTTTAATTATCAACAAGTATATCACAAAGTTTTACTAAGGTGAGAGATATAGGGCCATCTTGGCCCTCTTGTTAAGTTACTCTCTTCGCTCTGGTAAAGTAAAAAAAGAAGTGGAAACTTGCTATTTCGAGTTAGCGCTATTTGTAAGACGTCCGATCCAGCCAGTTGTCGCTAATTACCGTTCAATAGTTTTGTGTTTTTGAATAAGGAATTCTGCATCAAAACATGTTGAATGTCTTTCGTCAAACGACTACTTAAAACCCATTGGTGTAAGGTGTTTTCTTAAGGAATCCACTGTCATTCGCCTTGTAACTATTTATCCCTAGTCCGTCCGCAAAGAAGAGCAGTATTCTGTGACATCTCGAAAAAATTTGACATGAAGGTCTTCTTTAAAACGTGAGGGAAGTAGTATTTCCGGTTTCTAATTATTATTATTATTATTATTATTATAATTAATATCATCATCATCATGACTTACTGATTATCACAGTAAAAGAAACAATGCGTTGTCTTGTTTGATAATTGTCTAATACTCTTACCAGATGGAATCCCACAAGGAGGTTTTACTCGAGCATTTACTTATACATCATTGTCGACGACTGTAATAACTTAAGATTTCATAAGCTTTACACACATTTATTCTCGACAAGCATCACAGTACAACTGAAAACATTTAGACATTACAAACCATAAGAAAACATCAAACTATATATAGTCTATTTTCACATTACTACATCCTTCCCCTCTAGTTGAAGAGTTCATTCATGAATCCATTGATAAGTTTTCCCTGACCTTCCATGAAATAAAACTGTCTTGTTTTGATAACATATGATGGCATTTGTAAGTTGAATCCTGGGGTTTGCAACTATACTCCAATAACAGAACGTTATCAAGTTAATGTGAGTGTTGACTAATCAACATGTCAAACACTCTGTAAATATACATGAGAACAAAAACCCAATGCCCTAGATTAGCTTTCTTTGTGAATTTTAGTAGATATACATAGAAATATTTATTCTTTCAAGCAATCATTCACATAACTTTATAAACATATACACATGGTTATTAATTATAATAGCATATACTTGTATATAAATATTGATACATACTAATTTCCTATCAATTAATGAATGAAATATCAGTTATGACACTTGACACTTATGTGGATGGTTAGGGATTATTATGCCCTTTTAACATACAACCATATTTTAAGAATCGTTTATCACACTTAATTCTTGTTACGTTGCCGGTTTGCTCTCGCGTTGTGGTCGTTGATACTGCTGTTGTTGTAGCTGTTGATTTGGTGTTTGCTGTGGTTGTTCCGCTGCTATTGAAGTGTCGGCGGTGGTTGACGGATCCTGCACTTCTGGCAAACTCACGAAAGTATCCTGCTTTTGCATGAGCGTAGCTGGATTTGAAATTGAGGGTATAACATCCTCCAATTCAGGCTCGTCTGTGGTAACAACACAGTGTCGGTCACGCAAATGATCTAATGTTTTTTTCAACAAACGACCATCATTTGGTGAGTAACACCATAACCAACTGTGCCATGACGTTGCTTCTTTAAACCACTTTTGATTATACTACAGCTCACTCTCCCAGACCATTGCTCGCTGCGTGGTAACTCGCAACTGGAATGTGCTTTATTCCATTCTTTTTCATGAACTCGTCAAATTCTGAAATAGTGAATGCACTACCATTGTCTGTGGCCAGATGCTGGCATAGTCAATATGTAGCAAATGTCCTTTGTAATAGTTCCATTGTCACTGCTGAAGTCGCTTTGTTCGTATCGAATGCTTCGATCAATTTCAAATGAGCATTGTTTATGACCAAAAACATTTCCCCCATGACTGGACCTGCATATTCGACATGCAGTCTAACCAAAGGTCGTTGCGGCCATTCCCACAAATGTAATTTCAGTTCTGTGGGCATGTTTCTGTTTGTCTGACATAATTGACAGTCTTTCACATGTTTTTAATTGCAGTGTAAATTAAAGGCCACCATACATACATTCTGGCTAAGGATTTCATCCTGTTTGCGCCTGGATGTCCTTCGTGCAACGTGTCCAACATTGTTACACGTCCACGTGGAGGTATAATTACACGATTTCCCCGAAGAATGCATCCATCATGCATGCTCAAATCCCAGCAAAATAAGGTCTAAATTCCTTATCTGGACATTTTTCCGGACATCCTTTTTTTTGCAAAAACACAACTTTTGACATTACCGGATCCCTTTGCGTCCATAGCCTGGCCTGTTGTGATGTTACCGGCGTTTCATCATTTTTCGATGGCTAACACAATTTCGTTGGAATTGGCGATCCAGAAACCTCTGTATGTCTGACTTTCACAGAAAATACCCCACCCCCCTCCCAAGTCAAGCTTTATTTTTTCAAGCCAGTTTCTTCCAAGGAGATTCGACCCATCATTATTCATCACAATGATCGGCAATACGATGTTCTTGTCCTCGTATTTCACGTTTACGTTTCATTTCCAAAGGATTGTTAAATGCTCCACAGAGTATGTATTCAACTTTGCCTTAGTTTTCTCAAGAGATGAAGATTCTTTCAACCCTTCCTAGGTCTCCCGATTAACTTTCGTTGCTGAAGCACTAGTGTCCAGCTCCAATGACACACTTGTGGAGTTCATTTTAACCTTATATGGCTTGTCTGATCACCAATGTTATACATGGTGTACACTTCATCATCGTCATCGTCCTCCACAAAGTTCTGCTTTCCTGGTCCCTTTTTAAACTGTTTTGGTGGAAGCTGTTTTTGCTGTTTCTCCGCTCTACAAGAGTTTTGCAGATGTCCTGTTTTGGAACATTTGTAGCAAACACAGTCCTTATATGGACATTCATTTGGTCCGTGAGTTGTACCTGTCTTCCTATAAATGGTCTGAAAGGTAGCTTTTATCATTTAACTCAGCAAAAACAGTATCACTTATTTTCTCTTCGAATACACACCTTACTGTATTGACAGTAGTTCAAATAGCGGGAGTAACAATCCATAAACATCTGGGTGTTACCTTTTCTAGTACCTGCTCGTGGCATGAGCATATTCAATTCGTCAAACAGAAGGACTGGCAGAGAATCTCCCTCATCAGATCATTGAGATATCTCCGTGATAGTAAAAAGTTTAATATACGTCATTTTTCGACCTCTGTTTAAATAAGCAGACCGGATAATCTCACGCAAGCAGTCGAAGTCGACCTCAAAAACAACGTATTACTTGGCGCAGCGCGAATCATTTCCGTTGCAACACGACTTGTTTCCATAGCCAATCCGTATATTGAAACAGTATTTACCCTATTTTACATGATTTTTTATTCTCGAGTACCAACTTAATCAAACTCCACTTTTTCCTTCTCGTGTTGGCGATACAACTTCTTTAAAAATGAGTAATTTGTTTAACCCTGCCTAAAATGCCTCGTAAAGAACATTTCGTTGAGCTCTTTAATGCTGTCAAC